>NC_053456.1:3741118-3783618 GCF_015227805.2 Hirundo rustica | reverse complement strand
GTTACGGCCTCGAGTTGTGCATTTGCAGAGAAAATATCACCCCGTCCAGATGCTCAAGTCTGCTCTTTCTGCTCAGAAAACCCCGCACAAGGCTCTCGCAGCGTATGAAAAAACAGGAAAAAAGCTCGTCACATTTTTTCCCTTCGTGCAGTGGAACTTAGAGGTGAAACAATCATTTCAGTCTGGATCAGACTATCCTTTAGCAAAGTCCTAAATCTAATTAACCCCCAAAATTAACTGACAAGGTTCATTCCTCTCTGCTGCTGCCTAGCTGGTTGTATGTACGCTGGGCATGCAGTACCTAAGTCAGATGCTGCTTTGTTATAATTAGGGAAGCAAATTTTGTTTTCTGTTTGGTACTTGCTGTTACATTTTGCATGTAATGTATGGCACTGTTAAGGGAAAAAAATTGGAGTCAAAGTGCCTGGAAAGTTAGGTCTGCTCTGTAGCACTGTGAGATTGTTGACATCTGCCGAGGTTGGAGAGCTCAGTAAGCAGGAAATGGGGTGTCACTCTGAGTGGTAGTTTACCATTATCCTGGCATCCTAATGAAGTGTCTGCAGTGCACAGAGCTTCTGGATGGCATCTTAACGCACGGCTAAGCAAAAGCACTTCTCTCCTTGTCACTGTCATCCATCTGCCTGCACCCTACTGTAGCCAATGGGATGGAACCATGCTACAATGTGCTATAAGCCATTTAGAGTTGCACATTGCATAATCAGTCCCATCAAATATGTAAAAAATGACTATTATTGGTTATTTCCCTCAAACTCTGGCACCTGGAGTTTGATACATTAAAGTTTAACTTTTCTAAGTGCTGCTTCTTCCCATTAATTCCACATATATTTTTTTGTTAAATGGGAGTGAGTTGCAAACTCATTGTCTTGGGTCTTGCTAGTGGATCACCAAAGTTGTATGAATATTCATTGCAAATTCCACTTTATATTACGCAGGATGAATTTATCAATTGCCCAGATAGAGCGGTTTCACACAATTCTCATTTTCTTTTGCAACAACTAATTCTGAGGCATGAATAAAAAGTAAATCAATTCGGATCACAAATTGCTTATTTTCTTTATAACTAATATTAGTTAGTTTCAACACTTCCTATAGATTTTTTTTTAAAAGCAAGAAAATATTTTACAATATATCTGCAATTGAGGATTGCCACAGTGTACTGCAATTAAAATTGGGACTTTTATGTTGCATGCAGTAACATTAAAATATCCTGACATTAAAAGTGGTATGAATAAGTGATTTATATATTAATACATTAAAACCTGTGTATTTTAGCCAGCATGACTTCCAGAGTATGAAGACTTACCAAACGAAAGCAGAGTTTTGGGCAGTTGATGTGTCTGGAGGAAAAAAAGAAGAAGAAAAAAGAAAAAAATTAAGCCAACAGAGTAATCTTTCAAACAAGTTTTCATTCCCTGATAACACCAAAGCTATCAAGGACTGGGGTTAAGCATTGTGTGACAGAGCAAGCTTCTAAAATGGGCAAGAGCGAGATGAATTGGCTAAGTTGGGTGTTTATTTATACAAACAAGAGGGCAGAACATAATTTAGTTGCATCAGGAATTTTTCACAGACATTAAAACTATAGCAAACATAACAGCGGGGATGCTTGCACAGCAGCACAGTGGGGAAGCTCACAGAGCGTCTGCCCACACTCCGGCTGGCTGTAGCCAGCGCCATAAGTCTCACAATTTCATTAGCACTCAAAAATCCACCTAAACCACCCCGTTCTGATTAAAAAAAAAAAAAAAAAAGGGAAAAAAAAAAAAGAAAGAAAGAAAAAAAAGGAATGAAATAAACAACTAAAAAAAAAAGAAAAAAAAAGGAATAAAAAGCCCCAGACAAGACCCGTCTTTCTCTCGGCAGCCGAATCAGTTGAGAATTGTTGGAAAAACTCTTGGCAGGCAGATTTTGCTGTAGCAACAGTGTGTGACGTTTTAACCACAGCAGAAATCTTATCCAAAAAAACAGAACAAGGTGAGAAGAGCCTGCAAGAAAATCAGGGAAAACCATGCCTAAAAAGCCAACAACAACAAAAGGTGGCAGATCAATAGTTTGATATTTTATGCAGGATCATAAATCACTGTGGTTTTTTCAGCAGTTCAGCCGTGAGGCTCGAAAGCATAAAAAGAAACCATGGCTTGTGATAAAATTAGGCATTAATGTGAAGGATAAATGCCATTTAACATTAAACGTGCACAAGCCACCGAAATGCTTGGAAAAAGGGAAATGGGTGCTATAGTGAAACTATACAAAGTAAATCAGACATGAATAATGCAGCAGGTCTGAGGAGGGTCACGGGTCATACCCCAGTACCTTACAAAATAATGAATGCATGTCAGGTTAGAGACATCCATCCCTTCCTAGCCAACGTGAGTTATTGGAGATAAACCCTGGACTTCCTGTTCTGAAACAAAGTGGCTTGTTGTAAACATCTATGTCCATTTAAAATTAATGATTAAAAGAAAGATTCGGTGGGATTCGCTTAAGTATTCTTTATGGACACGAGTGCTAAAGGTTACTTACTTCATTCATTTTTACCAGCCACTGTTAATGTTAGAGACACGTCATGTTTTCTTCTGTGCCCAAATGTTTATCCAAAGCTCATTTACAAAAGGGCTTATATAATAGTAAGATTTTTTTTTTCAGTGCATTCTTCATTTAGATATAAACAAGAGAGCATCCCGACGGTTTTGCTCTGTTAAAGGGAGCCAGCCTTATTTTTAAAGACAGTAACCCAAATTCTAAATATATTTTCTATGATTCTTTTACATGGCAAAACCATCTGTGATTCACTTCAGAGTATCCTGATCTGCTGAAATTATCCCCTACATCTCCCAAAATTTCCCCCCAAAATGCAAAGAGGATTAGCCCTCCTCTCATTCTCAATTTGATATATGTGATTATGATGATAAGCCCTTCCAAAATTTTCATGGGGAAAAGAGAGTCTAACTTTCCAAAATTATCCTTTTTTCCCCTCTTATTTTCACCAATTCTCACAATAAAAATAATGTAATTAAAACTAACATTGTTTATTTTTATCACAACTGCTCTGCTTTCTTTTCTACACTTAGCTGGAGAATTTAACAGATGTTCAAAGTGTTTTCCTTCCTTTTCACCCTGCACTGCTTGGTTTCATGATACAGTACAGGGAATAAGGATAACTTTTTCCCCACCTATTTGTAAAAACCCATGGTTTAGGATTTCCTCCCTCCACTTGTGCAAATTAAATAGAAAACCCTTTAAAAAAAAATAAAAAATCTTTCTACTCAGGGACCTGAAAGAGGAAAAAATCTAGGAATGTGGAACTGAAGGCATTACAGAAATAAAGCAAATACATAGGTATTGCAAATGAAACATAAGATCCTGCATCTGATCTGTTAAATATTCCATCAACAAGGTCAAGAGTAAAGACGAGCCCAGCCACAAAAACTGAAGCAAGAGTAAGCTTTAATAAAAAAAATGAACAGTTTATCCTCTTCAGCTTCTCAAGTGGAAAAACAAATTCTTTTATACTAGAGAAAAATCAAACGTGTATAGAGCATTTTAAAAAAACCCTCACTGATATCAACCATTTTAATGAAAGAGTACCCAATATTTTCATGGAACTATAAGAGGGAGCAAGAGTAAGTGTTACGGCAAAAAGCCTGGGCTCAGCAGCTTTGTGTGGGAAATGGTGAAATGTGACTGTGATTTATAATGAGAAAAGGTATCTACAACATACAATTTTCTACCTAGCTGCAAATAATAATTCATAGTGATGTCCCTTCCAGATAAAATACCTTTGCAATGTAGGACTCATGTGGTAAAATGATCATGATAAATGTCAGACCAGTGCAGGTAACGGCTTTACAAACCATTAAGATTAGCTGGCTCTTTTTTTTTGATGATAACAGTAACCATGCTGTGACTCTATGTGGTAATAATATCTCAGTACTGATAAATGCCAGAGCCAGGCAGAGGTGTTTATCATTCCCAGTTCAGAAATGCTGACTAAAGTTACCACATGTTGCCTGTTTTTTCTTCTTTTACAATAGACTAACAATTAACAAATAGACCGATGCACAACATAATTTTGTGCAAAATTTCTATGGTTTTTGTGCTTTATTGCCTACTTAAATTTCCCCTGTGTTCCAATACTGATGGCATTGGCGATGTAAGCTCTAAAACAAAGCTTTCTACTCTTGCCATTCTCTCAATAAATAACTTTTTTTTTAAAAAATTAATATTGGGGGTGTGGGGGAAGATATTTTATCTCTTTTACAAATGCACCTCACAAAGAACTGCAGCCTCTGTGAGCAGCAGAGGGTGCAGGGATGTGGTTCCCTATCTGGTATCTGTGTTAATCAACACAGAGCAGAGACACTGCCATCAGGAGATACACAATAAAGTTTTACTATACAACACTTCCTTACAAATATTCTGCAAAGAGTGAGCCCTTCCTTCCACTGAACTTGTCCCTGCCTCAGTGTCTCAGTTCCACTCAAGCCCATTGAATTCTCAGGAAAACAAACACACAAAAAACCTCCAGAATTAAAAATTAAACTACTTGAGAAACTTTATTTGTGACGTTGCAGGAGGGGTAAGGCAGCCTCAATATAAATATAACTAATCTAGTGAGATCATAGCATGTCTTGTCATGTCACAGCATGTCCAGGGAAGAGCAGTGGAGCTGGGGCAGGGTCTGGGGCTCAGGTCTGAGGAGGAGCAGCTGAGGGACCTGGATGTGTTTAGCTTGGAGAAAAGGAGACTCAGGAGGGACCTTGGTTGTTCTCTGCAATAAGCTGACAGGAGATTGTAGCAGGGTAGAAGTCGGTCGCTGCTCCCAGGTAACAAGTCACAGATTAAAGGAAAATGGCCTCAGGTGTGCCAGGAGAAGTTTAGGTTGGATATTAGGAAAAAAAAATTCTTCATTAAAGGGATTGCTAAATATTGGAACAGGCTGCCCAGAGCAGTGGCTGAGTCACCATCCCTGGAGGGATGGAAAAGCCATGTGGATGTGGCACTGGAGGACATGGTTTGGTGGTGGACACAGCAGTGCTGTGGTAAAGGTTGAACTTGATGGTCCTGGGGGACTTTTTGAAACCAAATTATTCTGTAATTTTATTTACACACACCAAGCAGCATTTTATTTATTAAATAAAAAGCCCAGAGAATTTTCACCCCCTTCCTATAATAAATTAACTTCTGCAAATTTTGTGTAATTTTCATTTGTAGCTTCAGACCTGTTTCCACTGGGCAGTTCACCCTAGAAAAAAACTGAACAGTAGTAATGGCTTGTGGCAGAAAACATCAAGGGATGACTGCACTGCAAGGCGGGGGCAGGTTGTGCTGTTCAGAAGTTAAGGTGTTTGGTAGGTCAAACCAAAACAAGAGAGAAATACACAGAGAGTGTGCTCTTCATTTGTGTTCAACTTCATTATCACTATTGTCAATTGCTTGACTTCCTACAGAATAATTCCATAAGAAAGTTTAAGATTTTTCTTAACACTGCCTGCTTTTGGGTCTTTTGTCTTCCATGTCTACATGACTGTTAAAATTAAAAACAATTTCAATATAAACATGTATATCTGAGGGTATAAAGTATTCATCTCACAGGAACTGGCAACACATGCTGAGGCAGGAATATTATCCTAGTGATTTTAATTTTTAAATTAAGCTTGATTGCAGGAAAATTTTAGCTTGAAACTTTTTTTTGGTGAAACCTTTAAATCAAGTCACTAATCACCACGTATGCTTATGCAGCACCTACTGCAACTGGGATTTAATCCTGATTGAGATCTCTGAGTGCTAGGGTAATATGAATATTAAATAGGAACATATACGAAGAATGATAGGTGATAATTAAATCATAGATGATAAGATCAGAAAAGTGTTCTCAGGTTATCTAGGGCATGTAACATGCAAGATGTTTTCCCTACGTCAGACCTACTGGTACCTTATCTAATCTGTTCCTAAATGAAAGCACAGTTGTACGTGGCTTTGCTTTAGTTGCAACATCTTAGACAAATCGATGAAATTATCAGCCAAGCCTTTCCCACAAAAGTATGAATCATGGTAAAACAGGAAGGTATACCTCAGCAGAAATGGCAGAACTGTTTTTATCACCCCAAAGGTGAGATTAAAGCCCTTACTGCTGCATTCCTTATTACTAATTTAACATTTGAAACACAATTTATTTTCCTGCAGAAATTCCAGTTGTGGGATGTTATAGGTATGAGAAAATAGCTACAGTGGCATAGTTTTTCAAAATAATTTTTCAGAAGTATGAACTCCTAAAAACAATAGCAAATTTTATATTTCCAAATATGATGGGATGTTAAAGACAGAGATTCATAAATATACTGGATTTAATTATGATGAATTAAAAAAAGGACAGTAAGGATTACCTAGGAAATGCACCTATCACAGAAGCTGCACCATGGGACAAATGAACTTACAAAGGATAATTCCATTTAAGATGTGGGTCTCTTAGCTTTTGGAGGTGTTTTATCCAAGGAAGATGGTCTACCAGCCTAATAAAAATAGTTTAAAAAAAAAAAAAAAAAAAAAAGTGAAGCAGAAAATGCTTTCTTAAGATTAACAAAGGGAATTTTTAATCTTTGTAAACTACTTTTGTTTTCTGTTAAGGTGAAAGAAGGTATGAAATATTGTGGTTTTAACCACGTACTCATGATGACTTTTTTTGTAAGGTACCAGCTACAGCACTGTGTAAAACAATGTCCTAATATGGCACTCAAGTGGTTATTTTCTTTTTTTTTCTTTAGAAATCCAGGACAATGCCACTCGCATCAAATCCATAAGGAGCCTGGTAAAGAAGCTCCCTAGACCCAACTATGACACGATGAAAATCCTTTTTGAACATCTACAGAAGTAAGTAGAACCATGGCACTGACAGATCAACAATTTTAAAAAAATGAATCGGTGTGCAGAGTCCTAATCCTATTGGAAGTGTCGTCCAAGATACCAAAGATAATTTCATTCTTTGGCAAAACTAAGCATGATTTATGGTATCTATGTATATCCTATTCCTGCACAAGAAACCAGGTTGTATAAACAAAATCCCTAATTTTAACTCAAGTAGAAAGGACAATTCTGTTTCCTTCAGTGCCATCAAAAACACTGGGATTACCATGCTACAGGTGCACTGAATTGGGCAAATGCAACACGTCCCAGATTGCATTCACCCAGTTTGGCTGAATTTCTCCAGGAATGGCCTTTTGGATGATCATGTTTTCAACACTGAGGTCCCTGCTGTTCCATCACCTGTACTGTTGTGCTGTGTTGAGGTCAGAAACAACCTCACTCAAGAAAAAAACAGTGAGTGCTCTTGTCCCTCACAAGAACAAGAACAGTCCTTGTCCTTCACCTGTTCTGACACAGAACTCCTAAGAAATGCTGAGGAGATATTTGGAATTGCATCTTTGCTCTCCTGATGTTGCTGAGGTACCAGTGAGGCAGAAAAACAACCCTGTGAGGTTGCCCCTCATCACTCCCCTGTGCTTTCCACACTCATGGAGCTGCGTTTGCAAGAGACGCCAACCCAAAGAAATCAACCCAGGGCGTCACGTTCCCCTCGGGTTTTCTTTCATGGCATTAACGGCAAAAGTGTACGTGGCTCATTCAGACACCCACTAGAGCTATTCGACCTGCAGGATGAGCAGGAGGTCTCAGGGTAAGGATATGTGAAGGGCAGGGAGCTGTGACCCCATTCCTCCTTGCTGTTGGCACTGCCTGTGCTGTTTTCTACAGTCCCTTTTCAGCCAAACTACCCTAAAACTGAAGGGACATCAGGATCTGGGCCCCATCAAGGCACAGAGGAGTATTTCATCCAAGGAATGATATACTGATCCCAGTGAGGGAGTGATAAAGGCTCCAAATCAAAGACCACTCTGAGCTTATAATGAATGATGCCTTTATAGTGATCATTTCTTGGCATGTGCATGTAAGGGATGTAGATCCTTTATCTTGTTTTGCAGCTTCCAGCTGAAATGGCAAAATGAAGTCCATACAGTTGTGGGAATGTCCCCATTTCATTAAGCATGGAAGGATTTTAAGTACTCCATAAAATGACTGAGTTTGGCCTTGCAGAAAAAACGTTTTCTGTGTGTTCATTTGATGTACTGTGTGCACACATTCTCCCCTTCAGCAGGTTATCTGGAGAAGGATGATAATTTATTACTGGCAATGGAAGAATAATAAGGGAAATTATTTCCTGGGAAGAACATGAGTGCAAGGAGTGGGTACACGCTGTCAGCACAGATATGCCATATACAAAATTTACTGCACTCTGTGTGGCATTGATCTTAACCTGAAAAAGTTTTGTTGCCATGTCTTAGGGGAGAGATATCAGGTATACACAATAAGTCTTTGATCTCATAGTTAAATCACTTGATTGAGACTCAGGAGACGTGGGTTCAGTTCTTGGCTTTGACCGGATGTTCTGGGCGACCTTGGGTAAATCATTTAATCTCCCTGTGCCTTGGTTCCTTGTTTACAAAATGATGATAATACTTCCTTTGTCTGCCTTGGCTTTTTAGAGCATAATCTATTTGGGACAGCAATTTTTTCCTGCTGTGGATGTGTAGAATAACTGGCGAAACTGGACCCACACTGATGGTTTTTTTGGAGAAAAGAAAATGAAAAGGAAAAGTAAGAGCTGCTAAGATAGAGGGAATAAAATGCTAATAGCTCATACTGCAGAGGTACACCGAGGCGACACAGTGGCACAGAGTGATGGAAGGCAGGAAGACGTGACAGTGGAGCCATTTGGGGGTTTAAGCATTAGGGAAGTAATTGTCTGAGTCTCTCTGAAGAAGGTCAATCTTCTCCTCTGCCTCAAACACATCCTCAGGAAAAGATAGGGCTATTCCATAAGCTTTGCTCCATTGATATGGAAGAAACAGTAGAATAGGTATTGAACGCACAAACAATGCCCCCTAAAAATAAAACATATGTGTTCTCTTGAACTTGTTGATGCTAAAGACAGGGGTCAGTCTCAACACTCTCATGTCTCCAAAGATAAGGATGAAGTGGTGCACTTACATTTTCACTAATGATGTGATGCTTATATTATGCAAATATAGACAATGTGCACTTGTTTGAATCAGTCTAGGAAACACGACTAGTTTGCAGAGGTTACAAATTGTAGAGTTATATTAATTTTGGGGACACTCTTCAGAAGAGGAGTGTCAATGTCCCTCGCCATGGACTTGCACCACCCCCTCTGGTCACAGGCCTTTCTCATGGCAAATCACAGGAGTTTCAAAAGTTTCTGGTTAGTTGGAAAAATAACTAAACTGGCTTTATTTGAGGCATATTACTGCAGTTTCTGTATTTGCTGGTTGAGATGGCTGTTCTTGCCCAGGGCTGAACTGGTCTTAAGGGGGTTCTGATGCGGAGAAGATGAGGGATTACAGCTGTGCTGTTTCTATGGCATTCCCCTCTTACTCCTACCCTTCTCCTACTCCTTTCTTTCTTGCCAGACAGACAGAACAGGGCTGTACAGACCTGGGCTGTTTAAACCTGTGACTTCTATACAACACGTGAGAGCATCTGTCTCACTGACGCTCAGCACGAGAATCCAACCTTTGCCTCATCCTAAACCATCCTGCAGCAACACAGTCTGCAGGAGCAGGTCCAGATCAAGCAGAAACAACAATGAGAAATGCACTTCAGAAGGGTCCTCCTTAGAAACCCAGACAAAGCAGGGGATGAGAGAGGCTGTGAGAAAGGCCTGGCAGCAGGGATTAACTGCCGTGCCATATATCCCTCTTAAACCAAGCTCTCTGGAGCTGCAAGAAGTCACAGTGCAGTGTATGCAGCCCACAGGAGGTGGATTAAAAGCAAAGCTTGGGGCTGCAGTACCTGTTCTTTCAAGATTTTGTGTTTAATAGGGAAAACCACAACCCACTGACGTCCCTGTTCACGTCCCTTTCCACGAAATCTCTTCTACTTAAAAGCAAAATAGACAAAATATGGGGCTGAGCAGATATACCACATAGCTCTTGTCAGACTAATTCCATAAGGAATCATTCTATTATGACTCATGCTAGAAATAATTGAGCACAACTACTATTAGGCTATCCATGCTTCTTCCCAAAGATGAGCAAACCAAACAAATAGACTTTAAACAGGAAAGGAACAACAAAAAACCCAACCTGAGTAGAGATTTTCCTGGATAAAGGGCTACAGAAAGCAGCCTGTTCTACTTAAACATGTTTAGGAAGTATTTGCTTGCCCACATATTTCTGCCCCATATACCAGGTTTCCACAGGTCTCCTCTTTTTCCTCTTCCTTGCTCAGAAGTGACTTTTACTCCAAAAAAAGTGAGCTAATCACAGGTACAAGATAAAACTGATGCACCTTTCTGGTCCCATTTTTGGCTGCACACAGCACATCAAAAGAGGCAGAAACCTTGTCTTGACTCTCTGCACAAACATGAACTTAGCACACCAAATCCCTCTCTGAGAAACCATTATATGTACCCAATAATTTACTCACAGAATTGCAATACAAGTTAGGCAGAAGAAGAATTTCACTCTATACAGTGTTTTATGAGCTGTTTTCAGCACAACACCTTGAGGTGGCTGTTACACACCCATTGGAAAACCGAGGCACGAGAAGTTTAAAACACTCAAAGGCTCAGCATAAACCAACAACACAACCTAAAAACCTGGAGGTTATTTTTTTTATTTGCACAGAGGCTTCTCCAGTGACCCCAAAACTTCTCTTTTCTCCCTCATACAAAACGCAGCAGGGAGGAGGAACACCCTGGCTGGGCCCTCAGCGCTGTGCTCTGAGCTGGCGAGGGCGGACGCCGCTCTGCTCCAGAAGCTGTGCGCCTGCATTATACAGCACTGTGCCTGAGCTCATAAGCCGTGCTTATTAATGTTAAATTAATGAATCTCAGCCTGCTCTGCTTATTAGGTTGAGCTCCGTGCCACCACAAGGCAGCTCTGCGACTCCCAGACCCGAGCTGTGTCACATCTGACCAGGCTGGAGCACAGGGCAGCCAAGCTCCGGTCTGGCTGTGCCCATCCGTGTGGACACCCCTGCGAGGGGATGTGTCAGAGACAAAAACCCCTCTCCTTGATGCTGATTTCCCTGCACAAAGGCAGGATACTGTGTGTTATTTACAAAACTACGAAAGGGATGTTGAAATAATTAAACGGGAAGGCAGGGGCCAGCTCCCATCCCTCTCCCTTACGTGGAAAGCGCGGAACCCAGATGCCCAACTGTGGAAGATATTCTTCCAGCAGCAGCATCTGCCTCCTTGGCAGGCACTTCAGGCAAGTTGTCTGGGGAGCTCTGCAGTTGCCTCTTGGTTTATCACGTGGATCTGTTAATGTGCCCTATCTGGCTGGCTTGTCCAGGCAGGAGCTGATTTGTTTTAATTCACCTTTGAATCTAAGAAACTCTATTTATTTTGCTCCATTTTCTCTATACTCCACATTGCGCGGAAAGTAATTTTCAGGTGCCACCCAGGCTCTCTGCCCTTCCAGAGGGAGAATGATGATTTTCTTCCCGATTGTCTTCACCCTCTGCCCAAATTCTTCATACTAATTGTTCGCATTGATTTCACTGGAAATACACTCCTCACCAAGGGTAGAACTGTAAATCTAAGCCCACGTATATTAATATATTACCTAACAAAAGTCATAGGCATTCATCTTCATTTGTTTTGACAATAAAACCAAACTCCCCCCATGCTCATAGGTCTGTGAACAGGGAAAAAACACAAAACCTTGACAAAGAGCAGGGAGGAACAGTCCCCCTACCTCAAACCTCACAACCTTTGGCAGCAACATTCTGGAAAGCCAAGGTTTTTCCAAACTATACACAATGAGGCAGATGTTTCTACCTATTAAAAACTAAGGAAAAACAGAAATCGAGCACAACCATGCATAGCCAGCATCCCACAGTAGCCTGCACCCCAGGACACAATGACAATGTGATGACAAACACAGCAGCAGCATCCAGAATTTCCGAGGGAAAACCAGAAAATGAAGTTAAAGTACAGCATATAGCAGTGCTAAGCAAGGGATGTCTGCAAACTTTTTTTTTTTTCCTCCAAAGTTGGTGGAGGAAAGATGTAGCAAACATATGTGATTTTCACTTGCTAAACTACGTGTCATATCAGCAGTTTTCAGGCAGCCTCGTGTAATAAATGTAGGCTCAGGAGAACCCTTTCCTCACACAGCAAAAGAACAGATTACACTAAGAACCGTGCAAGTTTTCTATTAAGAAAGAGAATAATAATAATAATAAAGGTAGAAGCTACTGAAAACTCAAAACAATCCCCAGAATTGAGGACTATAAAAAAAAAAATCTATTTGGTGAACCTGTGGAAGACCTACAACCCAAAATGCGGGACGGGCACTTAAGTTTTCCCTCAGGAAAAATGCTCAATTTTAGAAAGGTGCAGAAGCCCTTAAACAAAGGCACAAAAAAGACTATTTGTTGAAATAATTTCCTGAATGAAGGCCTTTCCTCATAGTCAGGCAACTCATGAGCAGATTTTGGTTTTCAGCCATGGGACAGCAGCAGGGAGACGCTTTGGGGGAGCAGCTACTGAAAATGTGAAGAGGAGAAACATTCTCCTGCACCAGAGGAGGATGCAGGTGAACTGACCAGTGATATAAGAAAGTCAGGTATACCTGACTGGCATTTTAAGATTTATATTAAAATGATTCAAACATCTTTTAACTTGAGAAGGGCTAACATATATTGAGATATGCCTTTGTGCACGTGCTTTTCTCAGTTTCAGCTATGGAAGAGTTTTACAAAGGAGCTGGAGCAATGCCAGCACTCATCCCACTTACCACATCTTCCTGGGGCTCATTTTGGGGGAAGGAGAAGAATTAAACCCTTTTCTTCTCTGTTAAGCACACATCAGTCTACTAAACTCACTCTATGGAAGCAAGTGGACGCAAGAAAAAGTGCACCAGACACAGGTGTGCAAAGGACAGGAATAATCGTACATTTTGGGTTAAAGGAAAAAAAAAAAAAATCCAGTCTCTCAGAAGCATTGTTGTGTATTTTGATTTTTGGGGTTGGGGTGACCTGCTACCAAAGGTTTTGCAGTCATGCCAAGTCCTGGTCTTTGAGGAATAAGAAAGTTTACAAAGTTCACTTCTTCCCCAAAGAATACCTTACCCTTAGTGCTTTTAACAAGAAGCATGATGAGTAATTAAAGCCACATTCTCACCCCTTGATTCCATCTACTTCCTATTTCTGCAACTGTAGTTAAAAATATAAACCCTGATTTTCATAACAGTCAGGCAAATAAATTGCACCCAGTCCTCTTCAATGCTACCAAGTACTGAACTGGTGTATCAGCAAATAACAGAATGATAAAAAATAATTAACATAGTTTTAATTTAAATATTTATGACACAGTTGACTCTGTGGCTGCACGACACCATTGTGCTGAGTGTAGTACACAAATCCTGATGGATAGAGCCCCTGTTTCCAAGAGCTCCTATTGTTCATCCCACATTACTCAATATCAAACGATCTCAAAAAAGCTTTTCAGACATTAATTAAATCTCCTAACTTCCTTTTCAGGTCAGTAAGTTTTATTATCCTAGTTGTGTAGATAAAGAAAGTGAGGAATGGAGAGGGTGAGGCACTTCCCCACCACGACACAGCCAACACTTCTCACTTCCACTCTTTCCTTGCCCCCCAGTCCCCCAGCTGAGCCCCCCAAGCCTTTGAAGGCTCATCCATGTGCTGTGGGTGTACGTGTGCATCTGGCCAGCACATCCCAGGGAGGGCTGATTACTGCTGAGGACTCTTCAGTTAATCAGGACCACGTGAGAATCCTGCTTCTGGTTTGCACCCGCATCAGCTTTAGCAAAATATCACCAGCAGAGTTAATTTATGTGATTTTGTAACCTCTTAATATTGCTTGGGGTTAGTATGCTTTCCAGCTCAAATCCTTTTCTGCTGGCCAAAAATTAGGAGTTCTCAATTCATTGCAAAGGCTTTTTCCCCTTTTTTCATTTCTTATTTGGAGAGGTTGGGCCCTAAAACACTAATGTCCACAACCAGGTCATCAAAGGGTAAACTGCAATACTTTTCATTTTTATGCCTAAAGATATGTGACTTTTTCTTAGAATTAAGGTTGTGAAATAAATAATTTGCTTGAAGTTTCTCAGCCATTCATTGGAACTTAAAAAAAAAAATCAAAACAAAAAGGCTTTAAGGCCAAAATGTCAGCATTCTGTGCAAAATAATTAATATAACACAATAGGATCTATTCTACTATTGATTGAAAGGGAATTTATGCAGGTAATTCATTAAGGCTAGTGAGAGTTTGGCATGTAAATCCCCCAGAACTTTGATGGGAAAACAGACCCTGATTTTTAATTTTTTTTTTTAATAAGCCATATAAAATACATGATTTTCAGTGGCAAATTTATAAAAAAGCAAAAGCAAATACCTGAACAGCTAGGGCCCTGCTCTGTGAGGGTTCTGGAATGGCATTAGATCAAATCCTTTTTCACACACTGCAAAAGAGGCAACAATCATTTCAATCACCACGTTAAGAGAATCAATACAATTTTTCCTTCCAGAGAATGGTACTTTACATCCCAATATTTACAGGCTATCACCTTCATACATCTCTTTTTGTGGTCAAGTGCATGATTACTACTTCTGACAGGGTATTGGTGATTTTCTTATGAAGATCTACAAATTCTTGTAAATAAAAACCAATCTGAAAAAAAAAAAAAAAAATAGAAGAGCAAATCTGTGGACTGGAATGCACCCTACTTGTAATGGGAACAAAAAGCTGGCAATGAAATATAAACCTAAATCACAGCAGAATGACCTACTTTAAGGCATTTGCCAAAGAGACAGTGTTTTAGACAGCTCCTCTGAAGTAGCGTCTTTATGTCTATGCCATCTGCAGATTTATTATTGTGCTTTAGGAAAAAAAAAAAAAAAAAAAAAAAAAAAGAAAGAAAGAAAGAAAGAAAAAATAAAAAATGAAAAAAAGGAAAGCAAAACCTACAGTATGCCTGAACAAAACTCAGCTTCATCTATAGAAAGATTCCAGTACTGTGGGCACCACACCCACACCTACTGATGTGGTCCAAGTTTTTTCTTTAGAGGCACCTAATTAAGAAACCCTGACTCATTTACATGGATATGTTTGATCTAAATTACACTCCAAACCACACCAAATTAGGAGCATCTGTGAATGCGAAGTGTTTGTTCCCAGTGCCTGGTAGAACAGGGCCAGTTCTGGACGGCACATGTTCAAGTGACGAAAAATATTTCAGATGTAACATACTTCTGAGACCCACTTTTCCACTAATAATTCATAATGAGTTAAACCAGTATCTCTGCTTCAGCTATTATTTCAGGCTGGGGGGAAAAAAAAAAAAAAAAAGAAGTCATTTTACTTTTTAAAGGAAGGGCAGGGGAAAAGTGGGAGTGGACAACCAGGCTTTAGGTGTAAAGTATATCTGAAAACAAATGCGCTGTGCAGATTTAAACTGCAGCTAATGGTTGTGTTAATGCCCCACCTAAAGCCTGGACTGAAGGAAAGTATGAATTAATGATTGGATGTTGTTCACAAACAAGACCTTCTGCCTTGGTGAATGGTCTTCCCTCATTAATCCGTTTTCCAGAGCAGTCTGGGTGGAGGACAGGGTCTCAGCCCAAAGAGGCAGCACCCTACATAATACTAACATGAAAAATTCAAGACCACCAGATTTGAGAGTGATGCCTCCCTTTACAGGCTGCACTGCTGGTGGCTGGCTGTGCCTGCTTGCAGCCCAGAGAGCCGCTCTGCACAAAAACGGGTCCTGTGGCAATTAAGAAACTCTTATCCCGCTTTCCCATCTCCCACTAAGAGCGAGCAGAGGGGCTGCAGAAGCCGCTGCTGCTTTGCAGAAGTTGCTGCTTTGCCGCCTTACTGACAAACTGAATAAAAAATAGCCTTAATCTCACTCTGAGCAGCTCAAGAACTGAGGAGTGTAAATCCAAATTCCACGCTGGGTTTGCAATTCCCAGCCCACTGGCACAATTTGGCACGACCTTTGGATTTGGCCCACAGTGTTTGGCAGCCACCTTTTATTCTTTCCATCTTTTTATACTTTGTGAATAGTCCAAGTTACATAATGCTAGTGACAATTTGTTTATGGCGAGCATTGGAGTCACTGTTTTATGATTACATTCAAACTTTAAGCCACATTTTGACATCTAAGGATCATCTTGCATTCTCATGTACTCCATACAATGAAGGTTTGTGTTCCAGTAAGGAGTGGGGGGGGAAGAACTTTATAAATACCATGACTCCTTTTGTCTGAAGAGATTTTAATACATTTGTCTGATCTACTGTTTTTGCAGTAGCTAGAATATAATTTGAATATATTAATATTTTCAGCAACTGCGCTGAGAGAGCCCAGTTAATAACTTATGCATGGGTGTATAGATACACTTCAGACAGAGGTAGTTTCTAGCCCTTATGTTGGTAATACTTAGAAACACACAATGAAAGAGCCTGTTCTTTCCTCCTCTTTGTTGTGGGCATGCATTGTGATGGTATGGAGCCAGTGTTCTTTCTGTTGTCTGCACAGCCTGGATTCAATAAGCAGTTATATATGCATATTATGACAATGTGGTCAAGGAAACCAGATTTTTTTACTATACCTTCATGTGCCTGTACAGTATAAAATCTGGTATTTATTTTTCTTGTCCTCATTCAATATGTTAACAAAATCATAATTTGATACAGGTTATGTTCACTTTATAATTAAAATTATAGAGTTAGTTGAAAATACAGCAAGATGTTGCTGAATGGAAAATATTTATCTTTTCGTACATTACGCATTATGGTGCTATGTAAAATCATAAATCTGTGAAGCAGCTCTCTCCAGCCAATTTGCCTCCTCCCCTGGTCCACAAGACGCAACCAGTTACCTCCTCTAAGCTGAGGATTCTACACCCACCTCAGCCCAGACATTAGACAGCACCACCACATCCTCTCCAGAGCTTTGCTGTGGTCTTCCAAAAGAAGACCCCTTTCCATGGAGATAAGCCAAGAAACAAGGAATTCAGAAAAGTTCTGCAATTTTCACAGCTCCTCCTGTAGCTCTCCTAGCACCTTCATGGGAAAAGCAAAAAACTTTTTTGCACCATGTTCTCTGTGTCAGCACTAGACTCAGGCTCCCCAGACCACCTCAGGATAGCACTTCATCCATCTGGAAGCTGTTCTCACCTCCCAGATCATTGCCATCCACACTGCCAAGTGCAGGCCTTCACCAAACGTCATCAGCAGCCGCCACGCAATCAGCACGGGGCATATGGGACAGCCCTAGAGCACATGGGAGCTTTCCAGAAAGTGAACTCTACTGGGAACATCAGTTTGCCTTGTTCAAACTCTCAGCCCAGAGAGGATTTCCACAGGGCTGTGGCAGCAGTGGTAGCAGGCAGCTTCAACCACCTCAGACAACCCAGATCGTTTCCATGTCTGGATAAGGGTCTCATGAAGTGTCATGGGAATAAGGAGTTTTCATTCCTTCAGAACATCTACCCCATGGAAGTCACTGCATCTGCTCTGGACTCAGAGCCAGCCCTGAGATTTCCGTCACAGGGCAAATTTCAAGTCTTGCTGAACACATTTTGGATCTCACCTGGCCTCTATGGCGAGGAGCTGCTTGACCTTTCCAGATGATAAAGTAAGAGCTTTCCATTGCTTCTCATATTAAATTATGTTTATCCAGCTCTGCATCCTGAAACTACAACATGTGCTTGCTAAAGAGACACTTTCTAAGCTTGTAAATCCATTTGCAAACATTCACTTCAGGCTAGACATTTTCTGAGCACCTACAGTGAGGTGTCCTGGAAACCAATTACTGTGTGAGTTGTCCAAAGACTGATGACTGATATCAGGGCCTTGATATCCACAGTAACATTGTCCCTGTTGTTCCTAAATCCTTCCATCTTTGTCGAATATGGTTTGGGTTATGTGGTCTAACAGACTCATGTATGTTTTCTCACCATTTTTTTTTAGCTGTGGATTTTGTTCAGGGTCAGACAGAAGCAGATATTGGCAAAACTGGTCACTTGAAGCTTCAAAGATGAAAGGAATACAACTACTGAGAGAGGTAGGGCTGACTGTGTCGAGAATAAAGACTTTGTAAAGTATCTAAGGCAGCTAGACCACAGTCATCTGAGACCAGTACATGTGTGAATGGGTATTTGACTTTAAAGGAACTAATGAGCACGGAAATATTGCAGAACTTGCAGTACTACAAAGGGTGCTTCTTAGAAAAACACAATATCTGGAAAATCCTCCACTCCAGGCAGTCCCTGCATTTAGTTCAGCGGACTAAACACGTGCACAAAAAAATAAACATCAAGCTAAGGTGAGCGGACAAGACAGACAAAGTGTAAGTAGAAAAGACAATGCTGACATAGTAAATTCATTGCTCAAGGGCAAGAAAAATGTAAATAAGTTTAACGGAATCAAAGACTCGCGGCACATACTCACTAGTGCATTTAAGAGCTGTGTTCATCCTACTCGTGCTCACTATCAGGGCTGAAGCAATCATGGTGCTGGGAGGCATGTTAAAGCATCTTTCAAATCTGATACAAATGCAGCACGTATATATTGCAATCGCAGCTTGTGGAGAGCTCAGAACTGAACCTGGAAGAGAAGGAATCCTGGTTGAGGTCAGATCCCATAGAAAATCATCTCTGTTGGGTAGACGGCTGCAAAAAGACTTTCATTTTAGACAACAAGATGGTGATAATATGGGATAAAAAGATGGAGATTTTATATTAGGGACAGTTAACTGGCCAACATTTGAAATTTTTTTCATTATTTAAAAAAAAAAAAACTTGAAACAGAATAATTTATGAAGTAATTACAATGCTCTGGTTTGATTTTTTTTAAAAAATGATTCAGTGATTCTAAGA
The DNA here is from genome assembly GCF_015227805.2 of Hirundo rustica. NCBI lineage: Eukaryota > Metazoa > Chordata > Aves > Passeriformes > Hirundinidae > Hirundo > Hirundo rustica. Next base: position 3,764,664 of record NC_053456.1, on the reverse strand, counting down.
TATAAAAATTCACACAAAAAGAAAATTTTGGTGAGAGCTTGTTCCCTGACATCTGTGAGATTCTTTGCCACATTCTCTTATTTCAATGTCAAAAATCACTGGGTTTCTCACAGAACTGAATAATTCGTTCATGACACTGGACAAAACCAATGTGTTGACAGTGTAACTGTTTTTCATGGGCTGCTCTGGACTCACAAGCAAAGATGAATTTCTGAGCAGGGTGTCTATAGCTTAACATCCCAGGCTGAAATTCCCCTCAATTGCCCCTTCTGGGCTCTAAGTCAGAAAGTAAACCTGTCATATCCAGGGCTGAGTTATTTGCTGTCAACTGGATTATAGCACAAAAAGCTGTAATTGAAGGCTGCAAGAGGTTATAGATTGCACATAGTCAAAAGCAACAACTCCACTTAGTAAAAGTAGATATCACCCAAAATGAGAAAAGTTAAGCTCATATAAGGTGAAATTCTGACTCTGTTGTGGCTTCCAGTTGCTGGGATTTTTGTCAGTGACTTTCACAGTAATCAAAATTTCACTCGCTTGCCCAGAGAGAGATCCTGCAAAGGGTGTGATGAAGTGAAAGGTAAAATAACTCTTAACCTGGGGCTTCCGAGATACATTTTCTGAGCAGAGACTACTGTCTAACTCAGTGTTTTCACAATGTAGCAATGCAGACAGCCCTTCAGGGGACCAAGGGGATAAAGCTGCACTACTGGAGTACAGCTGGGACGTGCAGCCAGAGCCACCCTGCTGTAAATAGTGAAGCTCCCATTGCTCAGCACCCTGTGGGACACAGGGAACTGGACTACTTAGGCATAGTAAGGTGCAGTTTGTGAGAAGTGACTTCAGAAAGCTGTAACATCACTGAATACCTGTGGCAGTGCTGACACCTTCCACCTGAGGCCCTCCTCTGAAAGGCAGAGATTACTGGAAGACAGAGCGCAGAAGTGTCTGACAGATGAACTAATTTTACTGGGAGCAGGAGGATTACATTATAATACAGAGTCTCATCATCTTTCTACCTTCCAAACCAGTAAATCTAAACCAAAGAATGCAGTTGATGTGTCTCCAGGAAGAAGGGACGTGGGGTCTCCTCTGTGTTTTCCATATCCCCTCTGCTTTGGGTGTGCTGCTCAGAGTGGCTTCTCTCATGGAGTTACAACCCAGAACTGGTGGCTCTGCTTTTTTGCCACGTACTTTCTGTTTGTCCATCATTAAGCACATCAAAGCCTCGGTGTCCCCATCAGAAAACAATGCTGTTAATAACATTAATCCACCTTTATTAAGAGCCTTTAGCTCTGTGGAGGAGCACCGAATATTATTAAGACAAAGACAAGAGGATAATAAGGAAATGTGTTTTTTCCCTTGCTGACCTAGTTTCTAACCTCACTTTAAAATCTTCCCTTGATTTTAATTATGCTTAATCTAAAGCTAAGCTCACAAATCTAGCAAACTTAAGGGGCTGCTTTTAAGTGAATTTTCTCGCCTGTCAGAGTTCCTCAAGCTTTCTGTGCTACAGTCAGGAGTTTATTTCCAGCCCAGGCACAGAGCTGGGGCATTTCTCTGCCAGCACGGTGACTGCCGGGCTCCTGAGCTCAGGCACCACCTTGCTCCACTCGAGCCTGGGCACCACAACATTCTTCACAGAACAATTGCAGCCCTTTTCTCATCAGCTATAGCCAGAGGCAGCAATAAGGGTGAAGGATATCTATCATGAAAAGTCCAGTGTCAATGTGTTCCCCCAATTTATTTACTGACCTTCAATGCAACAGCCATACTCCTGACCCTCATGAGATGAAGCCTAAGGGGAAATGGCACTGAGCACCAATTCCATATCCTGTTGTTCTGTGGTCTAAATTAAGTGCTAATTAATTACCACTGGCATCTTTGGCATTGCCTGTCAAATTGGATTTAGGATATCCTCTCGCTGTTTAAACAAATAGCCCTACATCTGAAGCTAAAATCCCAAGTGTCAGCATTTTCTTCACTTTTAAATTTTTATTTTAAAATCCAGTGAATATGTTCATGGATTGTGCAGGTAGAATTCAAATAAAAGAAACAGGAATTGATATTGTCAATTTTGATTAATAGTCCCTCATTAATAAACATCCTGTTATTCAGTTTCCACCTGCAGTTGCTGATGTTGCCTGGAATCAATTAACTCATATAATTTGATTTATTTTACAAAGACATTTTTGGATGTGCTGTGTTGATGATAAAGGTTCTATATTTACAATTCGTGATTTAAGCGAGATTGTGACTAGCTGCTTTTTATTTTTAATGTTACAAGAAAACGTAGCTTCGGGCATTCTTGAACAAAAATATTTAAGCAATTTAAAAAGTTAAAGCTTTATTTATTTAAAACTATCTGTTGCCTTCTGAACCACACAGACCACAAAGTGTACAAATCCAGGACCTATGACAGGTTGGTCTTTACAATAAGCTAGTTGTTCTGGAGAAAAAAAAAAAAAAAAAAAAAAAAAAGATATCAGAAGTAGAATTAAAAATATTTTTTTAAAAAAAATCAAGCACAGCAGAAGTTACACCACCAGCCAAAAATACATTTTAGGCATTAAGGTGGTATACTTCTGTCTGAACACATATTATTCTATGCAGTCTAACACTGCCTTTATCTCTCTGCTATCCAAACACCTCTAAGTGCATCAGCATCTGCCCAACATCTGTCACGGGGGGTTTTGCTCTCTCCCATCCCCTCCCCAAGGACAGGCTTGTGCTCACAGTGCCTGTGTGGCTTTTGAGCAGGGGACTGCTCTTGTTTGAGCTAAATTTGCTGCTACAGGGCTACTAAAGAAGGCAAAAAATGAGTGCCTTGTGCACAGAGCTGCTGCCAGAGGGGTCCAGGATGATCCTTGAGGAAGTTCATGGCCTTCAGCTGACTCCTACCAAAAGGGTGTACCCAAAGAGGCAAACTGCAGGCACAACAGCAACATGGATATCCAGATCTGTCCTCTTGACTGCACCAGCCAGAACAAGCTTGCATTCACACACAAAAAATTAAAACCCAAGCCAAGCTGGGAGGACAGAGGGATGGCTGTCAATAAATGGAAGAACCTAGCAGGTCACCCAGCTGGATCCGTTTTCCAAAAGGGAGACCTGGAATTTTTGTAATGGGGAAGATTTTGTGGAAAGATATTGAATCCACCTCTTTGATCTGATTTGGTTTGGGGGAGTGGGACCTGATCCTTTGCCCACACCAAGGTCTCTGGTGGAGCCACAGATTCCTGCCCTTGCTGTCCATGGACCAGCGTGCCCCTCCTGCCTTTGGAGCTTCTGTGACTCAGAAGATATCCAGAAAAACAAACAGGCCCAAGGGTGAGGTGCACAAAAACCATTATCCCCCTCACAGCTCCTCAGCAGGGCAGGAGCACCTCTCCTTGTGCAGAAGAAGAAGAAGGACTTCCAAAGCACTTTCCTGAATGAAGCCCCTGTAAAGGCTGCAGTATCTTTAGGTACATAAATGTGTTTTTACATGCTGTCCTCAGCCACCCAGAAGAGAAACTCTTCTTGTGCAAAGGCAAGAGCCCACACACTCTTCTGCAGGGTCGTCGCATGGGAAGCAAAGTTCACCCAGCGCTGAGGAGAATTTATTTTTAACTGTTCTCTTATTAAACCAGGCTAAGCCAGAATAAATGCCTTTCTTCAGCTTTTCACAGACTATGCAGCCAACTGTGAAGCAATGTTCGGAGTTAGCTCAGTTATTATTCTCATTTAGGGCCGGGCTCCAAGGCAGTTCATCCAGGGAAGGGCTCGTGCTGTGAGATATGCGGGGGAATCCCCTGAGAAAGCCCATTCTCCACCAGGTCCCTGTCAGCTGTCCAGGTGCTATATATAGCCACCCAATGGTCACATTTGAAGCCTAGTCTGTGGAGGAAGAGAGCATCAAGTGCTCGTTCTTGTATCCCAGAGCGACAAGAGAAGGGATTTTTCCCAAAGAGCTGTAACACGAACCCACAGCTGCACAGCACAGGAAGCCTATGGAGTTTCTGTAGGCCAGGAGCCATAGAGGCTATTTTCAGCAAAAGCAAGCCCTTAAGTATGTCTGAACTATTTCTGACCCCTCTTGTAACATATCCTACACCATGACCTGGTTTCTCTATTACCAGCCTAGCTATTGTTTCAAGTTCTACCTATGGAACAAACAGGAATTTAAAATGCCTTCATGTTCTACACAGCTAGATGCAAGTAGATTAAAACTGTATTAGTGCACTGTGACCCCTGAATTGTGCTTATTTCTTACAGAGGAAACCACACAGCACATTTGGAAAAGGACAGACATTGTAGTGTTTTGGAGCTCCTCTATAAGCAGAAGCCTCAGGTCTCAGTTCCGTGCACACCAATCTCCTTGTTCTCATCACAGTGTACAGATCTCACAAGCTGAGGACTCCACTGATGACGTTTGCATCTGCTTAGCTTCATCAGCTGGTGAATACCACTGTGATGCACCTGAGCAAATCACCCATACAGCCAGGACACAGACAATAATGAGGTTTAGTCTGCACTCATAAAATATCAAGAATCTGAATTTAATGATGAATTTGAAATTTATCTATGTAGCAGTGCAAGGAATTGAACAGTTTACACAAATAGAGTTTGTGGCATCAGGGGCTCCCTTACCACCAGTTACCTCCATAAGTTTCCCAGGATGGAATTAAGTAATGCACAGGCCCTGCACTCTTCCTCCACAGTGTGTGTATTTTGGTTTCTCTCCTCTCAGCTGGTCTATCCTGCTGGGTATGGATATCTCTGCAAGATTTTGATCCGTTATAGGAACCCTATTGGTTTTGTACTTTAGGATGACTCTCAAAACTGCAGTTCACTTTTTAGTACCAAAATCCACTCAGGTTCTTCCCAAAGAACAACGATTGCAGCTGGACTGAAATAAATTGACGACAGAAAATGATGTGGCCTTGATACGCTGTAGCTCAGGAAAGTGTGTAACAGGCCCTAAATGAAAAAGAAATATGTTGAGAAAAAAAACTGATAGTTTAGGTTATCTGCACATCGTGTTGTAGCTGTGGTTCCTTCCTAACACTGAAAACCCAGCCGCAAAAGCCCTGTGAAAATGTGCTTATAGGCACACAGACATTATCACTTCCTAGGACGGTACGTTTTATTATCAGGTTATTTTCCAGTACATTTGGCACAGTTAAGGTAAGTATATTAACTTTACTTCCAAATAAAGAAAACAAAGTTGTACTGAATGTCTCAGCCGCTGTCAATGAGTTAAGAACTGACAGGAGGTCCAAGTAATCAACCCTGTCTACAGCACTGAGCTTCCCCCTGGGACACCTCCTCTGATCATACAATGTATCTGACTGGCATGGATGTAGAATTGCTTTCAATAAAGATTTTATTTCAAGGTTGGATGATTCCTTCCCAAATGTCTTGTCACTAAAGCAAAGTATGTAATACCTGTTATTTTTTAACTCCTGCGAACCAGCATTTGGGAAGGAGAGGAGCGTAAAGTGTTGGGCTGGAAGCTGTTCATCATAAGAGACAAATTTTAACAAATTGATTGGGAGCTCTGCAATACCAGAAAGCTGCTGCATAAAAACTGGCCTGTACCAGTGCAGTGAAGAGGCCTGTTAACAGAATTATTGCTGGGGACAGCTGAAGGCAGCTGAGCCCTAACCAGGGCCAAGTCCTTAAGCTACAATATTACATTTGCATATGCCTGAGAATTGATAGGAAAGAGATACTGGCTAATTTCAGGATAATTATTGGCAAAGGGAATCAATGAGAGGCACACACTTTGACCTGTTAAGGCAGTTCACAGGAACTTACATTTCAAATCAGTCCTGTCATCCATCAGGATGAGCAACTCTGCTTAGGACAGTTCAGCAAAGGTACAAAACCCACACAAATGCGCTTTCATGCAATACCCCACTCAGAGAGGAGCTGGATCCTCATTCCATAAGGTTAGTTCCCATACCAAGAGGAGAGATGACACAAATAAAACAATTTTAATCCTTTTGGTGGAGTTTCATTTATTCCTGTTTATCTTCAATCGCTCTTGGCTTCTGTGTTGGTTTAGGTCTCTGAATCTAGTGGTAGAAACTTCCACACAATATTTGTGTGAACAGAAATATTGTGTATAACTGGAGGACAGGATTCTGATAAGATCAAAACTTTCTTTTATCCCTTGGTCCTCCACTGAATTCAGGGGATGGCATTTCCTACACCTGCCATTCTAGCCCACAACCTCATACCAAGTGACCCCTTCTTACTCCTCTGACCCCATCATTTTGTAATGTGTTGTCCTTTAGTCACAGTCGATATTACCAGTTCATGGAAGAATAGCAGGATTGTCCTAGTGAAAAGTTGCCCTTAAATATAATTTAAAACAGTGGAAGAATACCAGGCATGGCTAAAACCAGTTCAGCTAAGGGTAGAAATGCCCGACACTGAACAAAATTAAATCCTCATAAGCGGGAAAAGGGTAAGAAAGCAGAACTGAGTAGATCTCAAAGCATCTGGCTCTACCCTCCAACACTCTCCAGCCTACACTAAAACAACATCCTTTCCAATGGGATTTTCCTCCCCAAGTACACTCAATTCAAATTTTTTTTATGTGCAATAGGAATACCGAGATGTTGAGAAGTCAGGGTCACTGTAGAAACCCTCTCTCCTCCTCAGCAGTTACTACAAAGTAAAAACAGATAAAGAACATTTCCTAGCACCTACTGTGTTTGGAGCAATAATCCAGTGTGCCTTCCAAACGTCAAAATTAATAATGATTTTATTTAGAGAGTTTGAAAAGTGTAGGTTTAATGGAACTAGATAGCCAACTCACCATGCAATGACCCTCTTAGCTGTAGACTTGCCCTGCTCTCTGTCACACATTTTCCAGCTTGCAGTTGCCTTGGCAACAGCCAAAGCATAAATTCCAAGTATTTTTCCTCATATATCTGCCATTGACACTACAGCTCTGCTATCAGACACTTCTGCTGTTTTAATTCATCATTAATTTCATTACTATTAATAATGAGAACTATATTCTCTGCATTCTCCTGACTTGTGATTTTAAGGACTGAAGACATTCTTGAAACTCAGTTATTTCGGAGGAAAAAAAAAAAAAAATTATGCAGCATAGCACCCAACAATTTCTTGATATGGTTCCAACATCTGTGGTACTGGATTATAGATTGTTTCTAAAATAACCTTAAATTGATGGATCATTGCTCCTTTCATTTGGGTTTGACAAAAAGTACCTCTGGCATTTCCTTTCACTCTTTATGTTGAGAATGGTGTGTCACTCTTTTTGCTCTTTTTTCTTGCCAAAAAAGGGATTCTTACCCATTTTTCAATATTTTCTCTTTTAACAGCTCAATTTCACCTAGTAGCTATAGCAATAGCATTAGGCTTGTGTATTTTATTTTGATTTTCTTTGACTTCTTCTATTGTGGAAGATGATAAAAAATATCAGTTATAGAATTTCTTTGGTAAATGTTTGTAATCCAAAAAGACATAAAGTCCAAAACATATAATTATTCTATTCAGGGTGGATTGAATTCCTTCCTTCTACTTTTTCAGTAGCTATGTTTTACCGCACATTATTTAACTATTCAGACTTTCCATGTTTCCAAGTTTGCTTGGTTAATTTTTTTTTTTTTTTTTTTTTTTTTGGCGGGGGGGTGTCTGAGTGGGGGGTTTTTGTTGTTTTTTGGTTGGCTAGTTGGTTTGGTTTGATTTGGTTTTTTTGTGTTGTTATTATGGTAAAAACAGGAGAAACTGCATGAATATATCAAGGATTTTCAAGATACTTTCTCAATACAGCACCGCTTATTTCAGCATTAAGCTCTGGGAACCCAAACTTAGACAAAATGTTCTCAATGTTCCATATTGATGAACCACAGTCCGTTCCTCTCCATCACCGACACACACCAGGCACGGCCTCCATTCCCTCAAGCCATACCCCACCTCCTGACTGCTGGGGAATGTTATCGTGCCCGGACTTTGCCAGGATGTCATGAGAAGGATGGAACCTCCAGGATAAGCCAGGGAAATTATTCTCCTTCGGAAAGATGGCAAGCAAAAGCAGAGGGGTTGGCCATGAGTCTTCCATTTTCTGTGTCCCCATCAGGAACATGGGATCTCAACATCTTGCTCCACATTTTACAGACAGGGGAGGCAGTCCCCCCCCATCCCTTCAGTAAACTGAGCTCTGTTGCCACATTTCTTCACCCTGATTCTGCTCATCCATGGTCCCTTGCCTCCTTCTCCCTGCAAGGGGCTTCCTCTCCAGCTCCATCAGTGTTGTCCATTATCAACACCCTCTTGGCTCAAAGCCATGGCTGATGCTGCTAAAGTGATTATTTCTAAAGTTACCCAAGACAAAGCTGCTGAATTTCCCCACCCAGGGAACATGCTTCTATACTCCTGCTGATGTCATCTCCAAACACTTTATGAGGTTTCCAACTTTCACCACACAGCAAGCTCAACAGAAACCAGGTCTCTCTCCTGGAGAGGTCCTCAAGCTTGCTGTGCATGCCTCTGCATAAGTGGCACTAAGCAAAACAATCTCGTCACCTCTGTAGCATTTTTAATTGTGATAAAGATGTGTGACATTCATCAGAAGCCCACGCAGTCGCTTGGCAACAAAACTTTTAACTTTTGAGACTTTCTGAACTCCTAAGAGAAGAGATGATATATTAATATTACCACAGAGGAAAGATAATTAATTTTTAAAAAATTTAATGAAGATGCTATATTTTAAGAAACTAATAGCTAAGCCAATTTGATTAGTGCCATATGGAGAGTGTTTTGTGCAATGGACACCACGGTTACTAGCATGAGGCAGAAGGAAGCAATTCTTCCTATTTATATATGGGGAAAAAAACCACGAGTGTTGATGCTCCAGGAATGTGGTAAACGACAGGATTGGCACAAATCCACAAGAGATGCTTTTTGCTGTGTGACCCACCCACTAACAAGAAAGAAACACTTTTTTAAGTGCCTGGAGCCAACAGGTCTCACAAAAGCTTCTTTCCCTTATAGCTTGGCTTGCTGTAAGCTCAGCAGCAGGTATGGGAAAATAGAGACAGATGTGATGGCTTTTAAATGCCTGTCTGGATTTTAAAAAGGTAAATGAGTGACAGTGGCAGAGGAGGGGGAGAAGCAGAACTTGGCTTCAACAATCCACTTGGAATACTTAGGTTTTTAATACTTAAAACTAGCAGGTTAAGGAGGCATCCATAAATTCAAACGTTTACATAACAAAGTTGCATTTAGTTTGCATTCCTTGGTGGAGCTGTGCAATTTATTTATAAAATATGTATCTTCATTTACTAGTCTTTCCAACCCTAGGATACATAATATATTCTGGAGGGTTGAAGGAAATGGATTTCCACTTAGTCTGTACTCACCACAGCAGAGATTTATGCCAAACTTCCTACCTAAACTCCATCCATTAAACCTGTGCTGTTCTTAGACCAGACTTCTTCATCCCTAATGTCCTTTCCACAGGAATATTAAGTCTTAATACAGACACAAGATCAACTTTTTAATAATAATAGTCCTTCTCTTGTAATTTTGTGGGTAATAAAGATATCAAAGGTTATAATCCTCACCATTATTTTCTAAGTCATCTCATTAAGGTATGTGGTCTCTGTGTCTTTCAAGAAACTTTGTGTCAGGATAAGGTATGCAAAAGTCTTTAGTTACATAAATTTCACAATCCATTTCAGACCATACTCACTTTATTGGATTTAAATTAGCAGAAGGAATGTGTTTCATATGAGCTCTATATTAAGGGGCTTTTTTTTTTGGTTTGCACAACCCTTTCAGTGCTGGAGACCATGTTAAGGGAAGCAGGGAATCTTCCCCCTGGCACTACAAAAACCCTCCTTTCTTTGTTTGTTGCACTGGCAGAAATTTCTCGTGCCTCCCTGTTTTCTTTCTTTTGATAAGATAACCAAACGAACACCCCTCCTATCAGAAGAAGCAGTTAAAAAGTGCCTCCATGTGCTTCAAGAGCAACAGTGACTCCTCTGACACGCTTCTCTTTTAACCAGTTCTTTCCTTTTGTCAACAGGATAGCAGCCAAGGAATCCGTGAATCTTATGTCAACACAAAGCTTAGGAATTGTGTTTGGACCAACGCTCCTTAGACCTGAAAAGGAGACAGGGAACATGGCAGTCCACATGCTGTACCAAAATCAGATAGTTGAACTTATGCTGAGCGAGTACAGCAAGATCTTCGGCTCGGAGGAAGACTGACAGACAGGGCCTGTTATTGAAAACGTTCACATCTGTCTTGATGTCTAATATTTTTACATTTCTGTAAACATATTTCTGAAATATTTCTTTTTCTTTCAAGTGACAGATGCCTCATTTTGTGCAAACTTAATGATGATTTTGTGTCTAATTTTCAAACATTGGAATAAAAAATATTGTCAACATTTGCCTATATGTATTCTGCATTAACCCTTTGAGAGTTTCATTATGCTAGCACTCCAAGTGTCACATTTTCTGCAAGCTGAGCATACAGCATATGGCCCTAGACCATAGAAAATGCTGTTTACCAACATATGCAATGGCACAGAAAGACAGATAATAATTGAGGAGGTTTGTGGAAAACAGATTAAAGTACATATATTAAAAGCAATGAATTAAAGCAGTGATACAAGATCATTCATAGCCGAACCAAGTATAATTTACCTTTCTCTTTAATATACATTCAGAATTAAAGACGTGATGAACAATCAATTTGTCTGCCCCAAGTGCTGAGAAAAAAACGCATTTAATGCTTCTAAACAAATAAAATAAACAAACACAAACAAAATGAGAATGTCACTATTTGCATAACAGTGCCTAAAAGAAATTAAAAATGGAATTGGAACTTTGGCATTTTTACTTAAACGCAGTACATGAAATGAAGACATTGCATGACTGCTCATTTTAATGTAACATCCATTTTGATTCTTCATCACACTGTACATCTGCCCGCTTTCCCCAGCTATCTCATGTTCTGTAGCATTTGTATTGTGCTCCTGAGGATGCTTTATTGGTGAACTACATTAAATTCATCTAGAAAGAACTTTAAAAAAAAAGCCTTTTCATATGCCCTTAGGATTTCTTGGCTAGACTTGAATCAATTTATGCATTTGATGGTTAGTTTCAGTTGTCATGGATAAACAAAAGGGTAACTGTCTAGAATATATCAAATATTGTTTCATTTTGAAATGTATGTTTCCAGCTATACACATCTCCTACCCTGTTTTGTAAAAGTATTCTGCTGATAAAGTGTAGACTTATGTTTGACAGCTTTTTAATCAAGTTCAAAGAGAATAAATAAAACTAATCCAGTGTGGTAAAGAGTCTGTCTGGTTATCGATTTGTTCATAAAATGAAAAATAAACCATGTAAATAAGATGTGTGAAACACAGATCCAGAAGCAAATATTTAAAGCAATTAAAGACCCCAAAACATAGGATTAATGCATAGGTCTGCTGTGCATGAGAGATATGTCTTCAATATCACCTCAGCAGATCATGGGCTGCTTCAGTTTTTACTCAGCACTGTTGTGCAAAACTCCACAATATTCAGGACAGGTCACTCCTTAGAGCTGTTATTTATGGGAACAAATATAAAATGAGGCCTGATGGATAACTAAGACTAGGCTCCTTCATCAGGTACTGACACAGGTGGAAAACAACACCAAGAAAACACAAAAACAGACCCTGAGATTGTTTTTTTCTGACTTCTTTCATGTCTGAAAAACCAGAGAGGTAGTGACCAGTAATTAAAATGAAAAACACAAAACCAAACAGAATCTCCCTCGTATCACAGATATCCAGCTCAATAACTTCTGGACAAAACTATAACGTACTGGAGAACCCAAATTCACTTTATGTTCAAGAAAATATTTTTCATGTTAATGTCAAGCCATGGGTACTTAAACAGTGATGCTTTTCAGCATCATCATCTATGGACCCTTTTAACAGCAACAAACCAGGCGCTGTTTATAGCCTGTGGAAATGACTGGAAGAAAGATAGTCAGAAGTTCAGTCTATTCCTTAATAAAGGCCATTCACATTATGGCCCCACGGGTGCTCACAATCATGCTATTGAAGTAATTTCTGCTATTACTGGAAATGAAAAGTTCACTTGTTACTTGGAGCCTGTTGCACTCAGAAGGAAAGATTCTTAATTAATTAATTAATCTTCTTTCAGGCTTTCTTCGGCACACGGAGACTCCTCTCATCTTGTTTTTATAAGACAAGGCTTATGAAATGTACCATATCTCTCTTAAAATCAACTGGTTTGAAGGGGGAAAAAAAAAAAAGTCAAGGAAACTTTTGGACACATGAGCCTTTCTTTGGGTTTGAAGGGTTCCTTACAAGAACACTGTACAAAAGTGCTGGCTGCTCTGCTGAATGCTCTGTTAAATTGCAGCCTGGACGTGGGCAGACAGTCTGGGGGGACACAAGTGGCTCTCACCAGAGGAGTGTATAAATCCAGGGCCTGTAGCAGATGCCTTTCCTTTCTCATCCCGACAACACAAAGGAATGGCCATGCCTTGCTACCAAGCTGCTTCCTTCCCCAAGAGACCAATTCTTCCTGTCTCTCTTAATACATACACTAATTTAATGGGAAAGATTACTGACTCAACCATTAGTCAAAGAGCCAGCCCTTCAGCCCCTGCCATCAGCAGAAACCAGAAGGATAAAAGAGGGTAAGAGTGGGAAAAAAACAAAACAAAAATAAAAAATAAATGTTCAAGCCTTAACTGCAGCAGGGCTTCATTTTCCTCCTGCTCAGGCAGTTTGCTCTTTATTAACCAAGCTCACAGCCCAGGACCCTGTCAGACTCTTGTCGCTGGACTTAAACATTTCTAAACCCCAAAACTGCCCAAGTTTTGCAATTCACCGAGCCTGTATTGCCACTACATTGCTCTTCCAATTGTTACTTATTAGAATATTCACTATCACTTCGTAGGAGTTTTGCTCAAACTCTGCTAAATTTTCAGCAAGTCAAAATTAGACGTGCAGAAGACCTTTCTTTTTCAGGAGCCAGGATCAGTTTGAGAAGGGCCAGAGATATTTTGAGCGAGGAACTATTAATGGTAAATGATAAAAAAAGTTGAAGGCTGAGAATGCAGCAGAGACAAATATGTCTAAGGATCACTGTTTATCTGCATCTTCTCCCTGTGAAGAACATCTTCTACTCAAACTCATCCGAGAAGCATGAGCACAAAACTGGAACTGATGCAGTAAAAGGCGATACCAGAAACAAACCTCTAATGGAAACAAAACAAGGGCATTTCCAGCTACAAAGTTTTACCATAAAAATAAAGGTAAAACATCAACGTATTGAATTGTAGCTTCAGCGAGAAACACTGTCGGTTTTTAACTAAAGAAATTCCACTGTAAAGCAGGATTTCTGAACAAATGAGGAGACACACTGACTTACTGAGCTACAGCTAGAAGAAGATATAAACTCCCCTGAATAAATCCTCATTCCCCATTTTATTTACATACATATAGATATATATATATTTTTGCAAGCAGTGTGCATTTCAACATGCTTTAAAGAACTCATCAGAGTTCTTTAATTCTCTACCAGAGCGGTGCAGGTAACACTCAGCCTTTTTTTGCAAGCACCCCATGCTGCAACAGAGCCTTAGGCTGCCATTCAGCCCAAGGCACTCAAGAAGTTCAGCTAATCAATTTCCACATAGGACACAGACCCTGGGCAGAGTTGGGAAGGAAGCTGGGGAGGAAGTTGGGCCCACAATCACCACTGTAATCAGGCAGTGTGTAGATTTTACAAGGCTCATTCTCAGAAGAGGCTGAAGGGAGAGCCTCGGGGGATGCACATATTATCATGGCACAGCAGGTTCCCCTGCACGGCGCTCCCGACTCAGAAAGGGAACATGGAACACAGGAAAGCTGAGCATAATCAGAGGCACGGGGCTCAATCACAAGCCCTGGGGCTTGTAGGATGCAAAAATGGAGCCCAGGGCCATGGCTGTTTTGCAGAACATTGGAGCCTTTCCTAGCACCCACTTTGGTTTAAAAAGCAACAACCTTTCCCCAAAGATCAAGGGACAAGCAAGTGGCCTATGGAGGTCAGGCCACCCAAGCCCTTCTCTTCAAGAAATGCTTCAGGATGCTACAAAAGCAACAATCTCATCCTTGTGCCAATTCACCACGAGTGATCACAGCAAAACAATGTCCTCTGCCATCGCTCCAGGCTATTTTTACACTCTACAACCTCATACTTCCAAACATACCTGAAATATTGTGAGAATTAATGTCCATTTTTGCTCAAAGAGCCTTGTTGCTAAGATTTGCTTCATGTTGGACGGAGAATGTGAGCCCTCACCACCATACATATATTGATGCTTAAAATAAAACATACAAAACATATATTGATGTTTAAAACAAAAATGAATGCAAGACTCAGGAGATGAGAGTTGGGGATGCAATGCCAGTGCACATAAATGTGGGAGAAACACAGAGACACCTGTCATCAGAGAACTTCTGATTTTAGTGCTCGCTTTATTCAGACCCTTTTTTTTTTTTTTTTTTTTTTTTTTTTTAATTGAAACATAGAATGGTTTGGGTTGGAAGGGACATTAAAAATCACCTCATTCCAACCCACTGCAAGGACACCTTCCACTATCCCAGGTTGTATCATGCCCCATCCAACCTGGTCTTGAACTCTTCCAGGAATGTGGAGTCCACAGACACTCTGGGCAAAATGTGCCAGGACCTCGCCACTTTCACAGACACTTTATATATTCTACAAACCGAATTCACCTACAATAATCAGGTATTTGGGGTTTTGTAGGCACCCAGCCCTGCAACCCAAGGGCAGGGTAACCTCAGAGGGAACAGAACAGAAAGAAATTTTTCTTCCAAACTGCTGACTATGGTGAGGTTCTCTGACTTTCTATAATTTGCCCCTAAACCCTCGGAAATACTTCAGAGGTGCTGGGAATCCACCATCTCCCAGCAAAGCAGGCTGTCCACACCTCCAAAATACCTGGGGCGACCCCTTGCACCTTCAGTGGAAGTTGAAGGCTTTGTTTAAGGGGGACCATAAAATACTGCAAGTTCAGATTGAGTGCCAATTAACTATCCACAAAAAGCCACCATTTTAGAACACATTTAAGTTAATAAAATGTGGACTCAAACTCCACACAATTCTTCTCTCCTTTGCCTTTGTCAAAATGCAATATCTGCACTTGGCCCTGATCTGTAAGTTTTTTTGGCTGCGTTTCTGGTGTACAAAGGGAACAACCACCTCTCCACCAGTGATTTCTATATTGTCTCAAAGCTCAGAAGCTTTCAAAGCAGCTCAAAAGCTTTTTGAACTTTTGTTTGTTTGTTTGTTTTGTTTGTTTGCAACTTTGGGTAGCTGGTGATGTGACCTCTGGTCTGGAAAATTAAAGTGGTTTGACCAGCCCATTGCTCAGGCTCCAGCCTGCCCACTGCAGTGAAAAAAAAAAAAAAAAAAAAAAAAAAAAAAGGGTAGAAAAAGTCCAGTGTTATGTTAAGCTTTCCCACAGGGGATGTTTCTCTGCAGCCCCAGGCAGTAAATGGTTTTAAATAAATGGCTGAACACCCTGTATACATTTCTATCTTTATGTAGTTTCTGTCACTTATTATCCATTTTTAATCCTGCTAGGCTCTTTGTCTTAATGGTATCTGATGAATTTCCCAGGTTAATTATGCACCATGTAGGAAAATATTTTACTTGTATCACTTTTAAATTCATTAGCTTTTAGTACCATTGTATAGCACTCTGCTTGCTCTTGATTTATGGGAAAGGCTAAATAGGATCATCTGACTGACCTCTCCTGGCAATTCACTCTCCTATATACCACTAACACATCACCTCTCATTTGTCTCTTAATCAATTTAACCTTCCCTCAAATGGAAGATCTGCCACACCTCTTACAACTTGCTCTGTCTTTCACTGGATGCTCTGTGTATCTAGTCTGCCTTTTAGAACAAAGCTCTTAAGCATCCAAGGGGGAAGGATCCTTAATATTTTCTTTATTGAGCCCTTTGCAGCTCTTAAAGGAATCAAGCTGCTTGTTTGTATCTGATTTCTGCTCTGCACTGAAGAACTGAACTGTCCTTATTGCCTGGACCAGGTCCACAAGGGAATTTGGGGGATTAAATGCTATTTTTGTCCATACAGAGAACCTGCCAGTGCTGCTTGGTTTCTCCCTTGTGGCTACTTCACCTTGCAGCTCTCCAAATTTCCACCAGCAGCTTCAGCCCACATAACCCTGGCTATCTCTATCTTGCTTCCTGGGCCCCTTGCAGTTTTTTACCCACAGGACATGAGCAGAGGCTGGTTCTGCCCTTCGTTGTTGCAAATTTAAAATGTCAGCTCAGGGACGTGGGGTTGGAATCTGCCACAAGGAGGACCAGGATCCTGCCCAGCTCCCCCAGCACAGCTGCATCCTCACACGCTGGTGCTGAAGCACACGGGTGATGCTGTGCAGACCCTCGTCTTTCAGCTGGAGACCCGCATTTTCACGGAACCACAGATTCCACACACCCCCCCAGACCGCCCAGTGCTGCAGGAACGTGGAGCTGGTGATCACCTCACTCCACAAGGCACTGAGTCCGGACAAAGCAACGCCGTAACATCGGTTATTCCAGATTTAGGGAGCGTTGTTGGTCGGAAAACAAATCAATTTCCCCCTTATGTTTATGATGTGCTTTACCTCAAATGCGAGAACTGAAAAATAAGGCAACTACCTTAAACAAACATGCCCTGAGTTGCAAAATGCGAGCACCTTCCTGAGTACCTCTGGTACCATTCCTTTTCACATCGTGTCCCTTTGAAGTGCACATAGCCAAAAACACTGGCAGTGCTTTCCCTCTGATGCTGCAGTTTTTGAGAGTATTATGCATATTGCAGATGCGGTTTTCTTGCACTAGATTGAAAAAAAGAAATAATCTTATTAAAAATGTAAAAGGATTTCAGGGTTCTGTGCATACTCAGAGAAAAGAGAGATGTCAACAATAAACATGCCATCTGAACAATACGGAAGGACCTCTGTCCCATGGGCATAATAGATGTTTTATTAATAACTTGCTTTTATATATTTTTCTCATTTCCCAAAACAAAGGCGGGGGGGGAGGAATTAAAAAAAAAAAAAAAGAATTCGTTTGAAAATCGAAACATTTCCTTGACTGGACAATTCAACACCCTCCCTGAAACACAAGAGAATGAATTGAGACCTGGTGCATTTTCTGGGTCTGTGTTCTCCTGTCCTGGGTGTATTTCTTTACATCAGGACACTAATGGCATGGGGAAAAAGCCCCCCCGGTTCTCCAGAGTTTATCATGGAGTACATCAGCTAAGAGATTGTAAAGGTGGATCTTTAAAGTGGCTTCAGCAGAGTCAGCACAAGCTGAAAAAGATGTTACTCATTGTCTGAGGCTGCTAGACACAGTGTAAGAAAGAGGAAGAGGGAGGACAAAGGCCACTTTTTTCACATTCTGGAAGAAACAGAGCAGCTCTGACACAGCAAACTGATATTTTTCCTGATTTAAGTCAGCCTTGTTTTGTCAAGTAGGCGCCTCAGGAATGGATAAAAGAGACAAATGAGTCTTTGCTCCTCCAGGTACCTTCAACACGAGTGTGTGTCCAGACCCTCAGGTTTGGCCCATACCAAGTGATTAGGTCCAGGGAATGGTCACTCTCCAGAGGCATTTTACCCTCTTTATTTACTCTCTTTACCACAATATATTTTTCCCTCACACAGAGCCTGTGCTTCAGATAATTGAGACCTCTTTGGAAATGCTGTTCCTACAGTACAGGCCCTCAGTAAACTAGTTTTTCATCCCAGGTGGTTTTCATAGAGCTAGGCAAATATGGCAGGGGGAAAGAGGGACATGGGATGAATTAAGGCATGGGGTGTTGGAACAATATGATCTTTAAGATCCTTTCCAACCCAAACCATCCTATAATTCTATTGTATGAAGGGAAAGAGCATCTAAATGCGTCTTCCTCTTCCATTTCTGCCAATGTACATGACCTGCCCTATTATAGAACAATACTTATATTGTGTTTTATGGATAGCCTACCTGTACCAGTGGAAAACACTATGGAAATAGATGCTGCTAGAGAAATCTGTGATGGTCTTAGAGGCCGAGAAAGAGGAGGGCTCCACCTCAGAAGCAATGCCGTTTATCCCTAAGATCATCAGTAGGTACTTGCTAGGAAAACACTGCTTTGGAGCGAGGAGTGAAGAGAGGTGAATCTTGAGATCCATGGCCAAAGGGTCTACAGGCTCTTCTCAGGCACTCAAAAACCTTTCCAGTATGCAGAAATTCCTGTTTACTCACACAAGGCTTTTATTGCTTCATATCCCAAATAATTTCTGCGCAGATTAGATTTGGCCCTGCGAAGGCCAAAACCTTTTCTAATTCTTTTCTTACCTGTGTGGTTGGGGATTTATTCACAGACAAATTGGAACATTTGACCCCAAACATGCCCAAGTGCAGAAGGAATCATCACTAGCATATCGGCTTGGGATGCCTTTTTCTGCCTTATTCAAGCGCACTTTGCAAGGCTGCAGGGGTCACAAGCTGCGCTTCTTGCTTTTCCTATGGACACTCTCCGGTGAAAGAAACCAGCAAAACTCACTGGATAGAGAGGGAAAAGCTGTCTAATTAAGAAGCGAGTGTACATCTGTCTCAGGCCACTTGCCAAGCATAATGTGGTGGGGAGGCAAATCGTTGTGCTCTTGGAAACTGCTCCCTTCGGACTGGCTGAGTCCAGAAGTGCAGGGGACAGACGCCTCTCAGTCAGGTTCAGGTCTTTCTGTACCCACCTAATGGTGAGGAAGTTGTGGGATTTGTCAAAAGTTCCTCTGAACACAAACATGCCAGAGGTTCCTGAAGTTTAGACAGGTCTGAATGCGACTCTGATTCACTTATTTAAAGCTACACCTTGCATTGCTGTGAAATCAGAGGTACACGTGCACAGTAGCAGATGTGTCTCACAATTATCTCCAGGAATCTGCAGCCAGACTGTGACAAAACGAGCCCAGATGTGGCAGGTGTCACCAGGTGGCGGGAGGAAAAGGAGCATGGGACGACTCTGTTAAAATGGATAGACAGTTTGGCAGGAAAAAGCTGGATCACTTGGGGAATTTGGAACATTCCATATTTTCTGATACCTTCCAAAAAGACTGGGCTTACGGAAAGAAATCTCCTGAAAACTTTAGACTGGAGCTTCATGAAAAAGCTATGAAGCTCATGCTATGTTGTTACTATAGCCAGAATTCCATCTGTTCCTACAAGGATTTTATTAATTTCACATGATATCCTTCTGAAGTTAATAAGGGAAGAGATGAGAGAGAACGGGAGGTAGCCACACACCCCATGAAGGTACAAGAAACCCCTCAGCACCATCCTGCCACCACAGATGATGCAGGGGAGGTCAGCATCCATGATCTGAATGAGGATAACGATTTTGGCAAGTGTATAATTTTTCAACCTTGATCCATCCTCTAGGAAAAAAAAAAACCAAAAACACTCACTGTGGTACTGATTTCCCTTACATGGTCACTCTTTACCCAGTAGGTCCTGAGGTGGCTTTTGCCATCCTTCTGGTCTGAGAAGCACATGGAGGGACTGATGCAGAGCATAGATCAGATGTCAAAATCCTTTTTAACCCTTTTTCTCTCCTCTTCATCAACCGAACCTACAAATACTTCACGCACTGTCTCATGTGAGGTTAGATATTGGGAAGAAAATCTTCCCTGTGAGGATGATGAGGTCCTGGCACAGGTTTCCCAGAGAAGCTTTGGCCGCCCCTGGATCCCTGGAAGTGTCTAAGGCCAGGTTGGATGGGGCTTGGAGCAACTTGGGATAGTGGAAGGCAACCCTGCCCATGGAAAGGGGGTGGAACAAGACAAGCTTTAAGATCCCTTCCACCCCAAACCATTCAGCGATCCCATGAACTGCGTGTGAAAGAGATGCAGGCTCACACAGAAACATCTTTGCTTAACATCCACCCCGTTGACGACTGTAACTTAATTACCGCGCATACTGTACCGGTGACAGTAAATATTAGTGCTGTGTGCTACAGAACAAATACCCCGTGATGAAAAATTCAAACGGTATCGAGCTTTTCATTAGTGCAGTAATGGCTTTCTCACACATTTAGCTCATTTTTAACTCGACCTGCTAGGGGAAGGAAATGACATACTTTCTGTTGAATAAGACAGCGCCGAGATTATATGAAGGTGCGTTTTTATGGGTAAAGAAACGTATGCCACATTAATCTATTTTTATGCCTTGCAGTACGTGCTGATGAGTCATTTGAATGCCAAGTTTCATTAGTAAATTGGGAGTGATATAGGCAGCCCTGTGCTAAAATAAAAAAGTATATTTCATTTAAGAATGCAAAAAAATTTCAGCAGTGCTGCAGTACGTCTTAGAACACTAAGTAAGATCATAGGATGTGAGGATTAAATCTTAGAACCCTGTTTATAAAGGCAATTTTGTGTCCATAAAATGCACATTAGTAATACAATCTGCCCAATATTGTATTGTTCTATCATTTCTCTACGGATCATATTAGTCAGTGTCCTGTTAACATCCATTTTATCATACTGTCATAATATTATATTGAAATGAGATCTGGCACTTTTGGGGTCCTGTGCAAGATGAAAAAATGGGTCTCCAGCAGTCTTCCTCTTAGATATAATTGAAAAAGAGGCAGGCATGAGGGCATGCTGTGATTCACGCTGCCAGAGAGTGATCCGGAATCATTCAGATGATGAGTACATAGAGAATGCCGTGCACAGAAAGATGGCAATTTGCTGTACTAATGTTTTGAAAATGAAAATTTCTAGCTGTTTTGCAGAGGAGCTTAGTAGGAAAGGCAGAAGGAAAAAAAAGAAAATAATAAAATCTTTTATAGTGAAGTCAGATTATTTCTGTTGTTTTTGGAAAGGCTGCACAAAGAAAAGTGTTTTCTGGAGAATGGTGTAAAGCATAAACGAACATTGCTTTATTGACCAAAATAAGTATAAAATACAGAAAATGGAAGGAAAACAGCAAACGAGAAAAATTCTGTCCCATTCCTTGAGGACTAGTTTTACAGAGGGATACAGGGGCACCTTTCAGGCTCCTTGAACCAAACCTTGGATCCCCACTGTGGCCACTTAGCCGTAGGGACGGACACCCACAAACACCCAGTGCTTCAAGCTCATAAGCCTATATTTCTGCCATCAAGCCCAATTTCCAACAGCCAAGCAGCCTGACAAGCCCCAGCAGGAATGAAAACAATGCTTCTCCTTCTTTCCAAATAGATTATAACTAATGATATCAATGTCTTATTCCTCTGGTGCTTCCACCAAGCTTCAATGCTAACAAATAAATCAAACCAGCACTTCCAACCTTTGTTTAGTATCTATGTTGTCAGTACTGATGCACAGTCAGTATTAAAATGTTGTTTAATTTTTCTTCTTGTCCTTTGTTTTGACTAGCTTTGTTCTTGATATCATCATTTGGTATTAAATGAAGAAAATTTACTACTAAATTATGTCCCTTTCTTCAGGATTTTGTTGCTAAAGACTGCCAAGCTCATGCAGCTGGCCTGCCCCCAAGAGAGTGACCCAGCCACCTGACCCGAGTCCTCTTCAAGGAATTGAACCAATCTCATGTAAAAATCCAACTCTGTCTCTGGGATGCACTCAGAGACCTGCAGAGAAAGCACAGAGGACCACAGGGCTTGGCTCAACCTTTCAACATCCAGGGGAGCATTTCCTCATCAAATACATGAAAAATAATTCATTTTAGTGAATATTCTTTTCAGAAATCATGCTGTACAGTAACAACTCTATCTGCATGTTGGAGCAGACAGGATCAATTCCAGTGTTGCTCAGCAGGATTTAAAGGTCCTTTAAAATATGGTAGAGCTGATTTTTTTCCCTCCATTTTATAGTTTAAGTTCCTCTTGCTACCCCTCACCATCCCGGGCATCTGTCGGTGACATTTTTAAATCATCATTCCTTGTTCTCCTTAATGGATCTGGTTTTACCATTGCTATTTAAATTTTTTATAAGTCTCTGTACACTGAAACAGTTGACGTGTGATCCTTCCAGCAGGAAGGAGGAGACTCCTTTGCTTAGGAGCAACATATGCGCTTTGCAGGGCTCTGAGTGACCCAAAAAATAGATGGTTCCTGGGAAAACACTGTTAATCACCAAGATGGGCAGTTTACTACACGTGCAAGTCCAGGTGAACAGGGAATCTTCAAGAAACTCCCATTGAGTCGAAATCGGGACCATTTTTATAGCTTTCAGTTTTGAGGTCACAGTCACCCGGACTGGAAACTCAAAAATGACTTCAAAAAGGCAAATGCTAACTAGATTTCACACTAGATTTCATTTTACTTGGCATTACAGAAAGAATGCAGGTATTAAATAGACTGTTTCCTGTATACAATAAGGTTAATTAGTAGCAAGGGATGGAAATCAGCGTAGACATAACTCTTTTAGACAGGTATCAAAAATAATCCCCTGATCCCCACAGACCCCAGCTGCACTGAAAGAAGAACAATATAAAAGATTCTTTAAAAGAAATTTTTCAAACATTCTCCAGGTGTCCCAGCTATATTTAAATAGGCCCGTGGCCCCATGCGTACTCCAACCCTTTCTGCTCTACAGTTCCCTTGCTCCAAGTTAAATGAGCAGAGTACTCGCACAGAATTTTGAGGTGCAACATAAAGGATTTCTGTACAAAGAGACTGGGATTGCAAACCGAGACAGACAGGAGAACAAAAAGAGGAATATATTCTGGACTGAATGGGACTTCCCTAAGCTCCTTATCAATAAGGTTAATAAGGGTCCATGCAATTTACTGATCACTACGATGCAACAACTGGGCTAAAGCTATAAAGAAGCTGCACAGATACCAGCCTTTCGTGATTCTCATGGCCCACCACATTAAAGTCCCTTTACCCTTCCCCTGTCACCCCCACGCAAGAGAATAAACTCTGTGTGATTGGCCTTGCTAAAATCCCTGGTCTGATATTATGCTTCTACCTGCCCTAGTTAAGCAGATTAATAGTTATTTCCTTGAATTTGATCCTCCAGTCCCTTTGTAATTGAAGCAGTAATGCTCAGATATTTCTAAAAATGTATTTCTGAAAAACACATTTCCTTTTTTCTCTGGTTTAATTTTGTTATCCTCAATCATATGCATTATAGAAAAAAAAAAAAAAAATCCAAACTTCTATCTCCTTTATAAAATACATGTCATATCAAAAAGGTGACAAGAGGGGGAAAAGTAATTAGTGAGTTCACAGAGTTCAGTAGAAAAGTTAAAATAGAGTAACACATTACTTTTTATGTTAAGATTTCACAAGACAAATCTTGCCTGTGTTTTAATTGCATGTGACCCTGGCAGTCCCACTCTGAAATGAAGTGCCGTAAAATTAAAGATGACAGACGCTCAAAACAAGTCTTGTGATCTTGATTAAACTACAAAGACCACACTTTTCTCTCTGCTGCAACTCAGATATGATGGGCTGTTTTAT
>NC_053456.1:3703618-3736118 GCF_015227805.2 Hirundo rustica | reverse complement strand
TGCAGGTTCCCATGGCAAGATGACAATCACAGAATAGGTTAACTTATGCAGAGCCAGCCAGGATCTGTGACTCTCCATGCCATATAAAAGAAGTGAAAGTACAGCCAAAATAAATTCATTTAAAAATCTGAGCAAATAGACATGACATTTTTCTTGCAGTTTTTGACTGGCTCTAAAAATATCAACAGTCACTCCAGCTCTGGTGCATGCTCCCAATAAACAGCTTTGGGGACTGATTAAAGCACCGCAGCTCTGCTTCCATGCTTTATCCATCCCATTAGCCATTTGCTGAATTGAAGCTATGAATTGACAGTGAACTTTGGGAGGGGGTTAAACAGCCACACAATGGGTCAACATTTGTCTAAGGGCTCATCTCTGGAGCAATTTGGTTTCAAAATAAGAGGATCTGTACAGCAGTTAATCAAAAGGACAATAGTTTTGTTTTTGATTTGTACTGTACTTCACGCCAAATAAAGTGATCCCAATGTGTGCAACAAAATCCCACTGGATGCCTGCATAAGTACTTTTTTCCAAAAATGCTTTGTATTAGTTTACAATTCTTCAATTTCTGAATGTTGTTCCAACCTTGGCCCATCCCAGTCTATGGCAGCGCTGAAGCTCAAAGGAATTTGGAGCAGTGGCTTGCAAAATGAAATGAAAGGCATCTGAAAAAGGGTCAGATAACCCAAACCTGCAGCCTGAGCCTCCCCTTTTCAAACAGGCAGCCATTCAAGGCCTCCCCAAAACAGCAAAACACATTTGCCAATAGAGCATTACACTCGGATTTTTGGGAGCATGCTGTACAGCAGATACCCTTCCATTATTCAGCTGTGTCCTGATCCAGGCAGGCCAAAACTCCTGGAATAATATTTTTACACACACACACACACTGCACCTCAATATGAAAACAAAATTGCTTACTGAGTGCAATCACAGTATTAAATTAGTCCACTACCAAATGTACTAGGAGAGGATAAGAAGATGCCCTTTATTATGTAAACTAAAAGTGACATGATTAATTTACCCTGATGGGATTCTATGATAGGGATAAAACAGGCAGTGAAACACAGAGAAGGAGCAAAAGGGAAAGAGAGAGAGAAAAGCAAGTTTAGCCTGCAAGGATTCACTTGCATATGTCCTTGCAGCCATAATAATGTTATTAACACCCAAAACTCTATGTTTTTCTACCCTGTGAAGTAAGAGTTGAAGATTACAGAGTGTGTGTAACTCAGGTGTCAGTGAGAGGTCTGAAGTACTGTGGAAATTATTTAGTTTTTCTATTGGTGTATGAGTCATACAGAAAATATCAGAACTCCTCATTGGCAAAGAAAAGTGCTAAAAAAGGATGAATTAAAGGTTACATACCACCTAACTGCAAGATTTCAACAAATTACTGCCAGAAAAGATGACAAGTAGAATATAGAACCTTAGTAAAAGAATAAATCGTTCAGCCCACTGCTGGGTTAAGAATCACCATAAAGCCCATGAACATAACTAAGGCCACAGAAGGGGGAAAACTCAGAGTCCTTCCAGCAATCCAGGTAAGCTCCAGAAATCAAATCAATGCATTGCAGCAGCAACAAGGGTGAATGTATTGTTTGTGCAAATAAAATTTACACATTCCTATTCTGATGTTAACGGCTAAAGCCAGCATTTGACAAACCCTAAATAAATTATTTTGACAATGTTAATGCAATCCACCTCCAGTACCAATACATTAAAAAATAGCAAAGGCGTTCTAATTTGAGACTCTCAAATCTCTGTTTCTTGATATTGGTGTTATCCAATAAAACATATCCACTGACTGTAATATCTATTTTAAAAATTAGTTCCTGCTTTCCTAAGAAATTAAACCAAAAAGCAATAAACACGGTCTATGCAAGCCTTGGCAGGTCTCTAGTCCTGCTTGTTACACAAGGCAGCTACAGAGAGGGACAAGGTAAAAAGGAGAGGGGAGAAAAAGGGATCTATTTGCCAGCATGTTATTTTCAAAGCATTCACTTCAGGAAAGGGTAAGAGTAATACAAGCTATGTTATTCAAGCATCAGACATAAATACATGGATTGTGAAACACCCACTTTCAGATCTGAAATCTAAGTAAAACAATTTATTCTGCTACAACCCTCTTATTACCCTTTAAATTTAGCCAAAGTATTCCCTGCCAAAGATAGATGGAAACATGATGAACAAATCCATCCTTCATGTACTCCAGCAAGAAATTTAGGCCCTATCTTCCAGTCACTCATTTACATATAAAGAGATTTGCTAAAAATTAATAGTATTTTCTATTTTTATCTATGTAAAACTTAAATAAATCAACTGGAGTGGATTAGATTTAGCTCAGAAATGATGCAGAAGTGCACTCTGATATTGTTCTGTGTGCAGAGAGAATTTAGTTCTCTCTTCTGGACCCACTTGTTTGTGAAAAAAATAAAAAAACTGAGAAGAATTTGTGCATTTGGAGTCATCCAAAAAGGAATAATTTTATAAAAAGTATTTTTTTTATTTATCCAAAGTGTTTCCCCCAAGGACATTCATATCAGAAAGCTGATTGTCTTTCCTAGAGTCCACCACAGGTAGCCTGCATATTTCAAGTCGAAGACATTGTCATGCATTGATATGACTTCATACTAAGATCTATGCAAGTAATAACAATTAAAAAATGCATATAAATATTTTTACTGTTTTCAAATCCCTAAATCCAAAGGAAAACAGAAGGACGCAAACTACTTTTACACTGAGGTTCCATAGATGAACTGAGAACAGGCTGGAATACCTGAGTCAAGAAAAGTCTCTTAATCTGCAGTGTATTGCTGGCACTGAACTAGTGACAGCTCTTGAAAAACCCTGATCCCACAGTTTTGAATCAGTTCCATTCCCTAACAAAAGTACCTGTAACATCTGGAGTGAAACTGGAGCCACTTGGCATTTTCTCATGAAAACTTGAAGCAAAGAATTTACTGTAAGTTTTGACTTTAAATGGTTTCATTTACTCCCTGAAAATATTTCAGACTTGGGAAAAAACACCCTATATCTGATTTCATATGCTTTGGAGGTGGGACTGGCAATTTCACCGAAGCTGTAAATGAAGCTGAAATCTTGGAGTTATAAAGCTAAACAAAACGAAAAAGAAAAATGTGTAAAATTCTGTGAAACAAATTATGTGAATTTTGCACAGCTGTACTCAGGGCATAACTGTAAATGAAAAGACCAAACTAATTAGATTATAAGCTGCTGATCTGCCTTATATTGTTTTATCATATGTAGAAGGTATAATATCTCCACATGAATGACTTGAAGCGAGTCATCCACGTACTGTGTTCAAGAAAGCTGATCAGATTAGAGAGATCTTGTAAGTCATGCTCAAAAAAGATGAGATTGATGATAACTTCCAACTCACAGTTGCACCAATAAAACTGCTTCATCTCTATTAAACTTCAGGTTTCTGGAGACACTGTGTCCTGAGAAGACCAAACTAAATGTAGGAGTTCATCAGTGCAAAGCAGACACCAACGTGTCAAATGACTGAATAGTTATTTTGAACGTGTTTCCCAGTGTCTTTTTAGGAAATCCATTAAAAAAATAAAAATAAAAATAAAAATTTTGTGGCTGGTTTCCAGCGATAGGATCAATGAGCAATATTCAGGATGCTGGCTGAAAGCAGCACTCTAGCCCTTAAGTATAGCAAGCTTAATTTTAAGCCTAGGAATAGTCCCGCCGAATTTCCCAATCTTCATGTGCTTAAAGAGGAGTTTGTGCCCATGCAGTTCTGTGGAGCAAGGCCAAGGCAGATAAAGTTACTGGCATATTTCTCAGTCTCACTGCAGACCCTTTACACCTCATGGGAAGGCTACAAAATGGGAAAGCTAAAAAACCCCTTGTCCCCAAATGGGGGGGTGCAGTCCATCGGCAAGGCTGCTTCCTGGAAATCTTCTCAGAAGACCTCTCAGATATTCATTTAAAATACGTGGCAAAGCAGAGCCAGCCCAGGGAACAAAAACATCTTCCATCCTGGTGCAAAGTGTAGCCAACACAGAGGTCATGAAATATTTGTGCAGCTATGGCAAGAGGAATTAGAATCCAACATTCAATTCCCTCAAGGAGAGAATTTCTCTCCTCCTACTTTTAAGTGGCATAGGAGGCCACTCATTTTTTCATTTTTCAAAGGCAGATGAAAATGTCAACAACCTGAGCATATCTTTCCCAAATTAGCAAAACACGTGAGGTTTCATTGCACAGAAAAATAACATGAGATGCTCTGGGAACATGCAGCAACGTGGGTGGCCACGATGAAGAATAAGCTTTGGAGTATTTATACAGCAAATAAATATTCACAGACACTGCTATTCCCACTCACTAAAGTTTTGAAAGACATTATTCTCCTACAAGACAGATAAGAGAAAAGAGGTGGGGGGTGAAGGGAAACTATTATGGAATGAGGAATAAGGGCCAGAGCCACGAGCACAAGATTGATGTGAATACTACAGTAAGCAAAGACCAATTCACTGCTTAAAGGTGTCAAAATGCAGTCCTGGGAGAGAACAAGAGGCTGAGAAATGAGAAAAGAAAAGGCAAGAGGAGGAATGTATAAAGAACAGTAAATATTAGGGAAATGAGGAAAAATAGAAGGAACCAAATGTCACTCAAAGGGGGTACGAGTGCAATTGCTTCTCCTCCTCGGTTAATCCACAAATTAATGAAAACAGAGCAAGCATAAGAAATAAACCATTATTCTACACCTTCAGAGGTGAATCTTATGGGTCTTCCAGAATAAAGGCAGATAAGTGTGAGAGAAACAGCAGCACCAGAGCACAGAGCACAAGGACATTACAGCAATTCTACTGTTTCCTTCACTGCTTTTACTGGATTAATCTTACAGGTTACAGGATCCAAGGCAAGGCACTGATAAACTGCAATTCACATTATTTCACTAAAGCAATGCAGGTATGTAGAGTTTCTCAAATGATGAAGAATCTGAATGGTTCTGCAAAAACCACTCAGATATTCATATATGTAAAAAAAAACCAAAAAACACCCATAAGCTTTGACATTGAATATCAAATATTTAAATAAACTTTCTTGTCCTATTTTTTTTCACTGACATCGTATGCATATTTTATTGTTTATTTTTTCTGAACTCTTATTAAAAAATCTATTAACTTAAACTCAATTAACTTCTGTACTGTGAGATCCCTGTGTACTTTTAGAGCAACAAAACCTCATTAACATCAACACCATCCTATATATTTTAATTCTTCTAAATTTGACAGGGCTTCTTCAAAGGCAACTTTCCCTTTATTGACTTAGAAGCACAGTTGGGGAACCTTTTGTGAGGTTATGAACCAGTATGAGACTTAGGGATTTGGAGGTTTTATCCTCAAACTTGAGATGTTATGAGACCATAAAGTGTTTTATCATGGCTTGAGGGGGACTGACTTTCTCTTCATTATTTCCTTGCAATCAGAAAATCTCGAGCCCGACAGTTCATTCCAAGTTTGTGATTTAAAAAAGAGAAATGGGCAAATATTGAGCCTATCCCTAATTACTCTCTATATTTCTGAATATGCAAATTTGAAGGTACTTGGACTTTTCTCTAAGTGATTTGGCAAGTATAAATTACCCTTGCCCTTAAGACTCCGAGCTTCCACAGACAATGCATCAACAGTTGGTGTTAAAAGGCTGCAGCTTCGCTATTAACAATCAATACAAGTTTTCAACAGGAATATACTTAGCCAGCATTAATACAATTACATTATGTTAAATAATATTAATACCAAAGGCATGTCCATTGCTGGCCCACACCAAAGTCATAACATTCCTCAACAACTGTCCCTACTGTTTAAACACTCACTCAGAACAGAAAACTCAAACATTTAAATATGTAAAAGAAAAAAAAAAAAATAAAGTAATGCTGGACATTAGTTCTTATATTAACTTTCTAGTCCCATTTTTTTTTTTTTTTAAATACTGTGGAATTGCTGTTTCGTCATTTCTGTAGTTTAAATCAGTTGTGTAATTTACAGATCATGTTCCATAAAGACAAATCTGATTTTTTTGGATGTGCAGATGTAAGAAAGGAGTTGCCTATGCTGTGTGTAGAAAATCTCTGCGGTGACACAAGGATAAAACTCTGTCACCTCCAAGCGCCTGTATCTGGATGTGGGAGATTCATCCATCTTTGACGCCCACCTGCCAACCCAGGGATACTTTGTCAGAATTCATGCTGTGAATACTTGGTGTTTGATCCCATTTCATGGGATGGGCTGGTGAATTTTGCTCCTTCCCAAGTCCCAGCCAGCCAGGTGCAAGGCAGGGCGAGGCGTGTTCACACACACTCAAAGTTATCTCTTATAAAAGGGACTTGATGACAACCCTCAAATTAAATTTCAAGACACTGAGGCCATGTTTTCCAGTGCAATTATATGCCAGTATGGCACCAACAGTGGTTTTCAAATCACTCACTGCCAGGAAACAAATAATATAAATCCAAACGTGATGTTCTGGGCAGGGGCTAACAAGCTTTTGCCCTGTATTGTGAACTATCCAAAAACCCCACAAACCACATTAAAACACTCCTAATGTGAGAATCACACCAGTACAAAATATTACACCTGCATTAACAGTTTTGAAAATCCCGTTAATTGTCCACATACAATATTAAGTATTCTAAATACAGACTTGCATATTTGGCCCTTAATACTTCCAAACCTCGAGGACACAAGCTGGTAGCCAAAAGGATGGAGTAAATGTAGAGCTTCGTGGATATATGGCCTTTAATTTCCAAATGCATTTTAACTGCAATGAATTAATTCCTGGTGACGTGAATAATGACATTTTTCTTTTAAAAGAAAATTTCACTGATCAGGAAGGCATGCAGAATGACAGCCCATGCTGAAAAAACATCTCATTCCCACCAGTATCTCCAGTTATATTTCACAATTCCGTGGTCCATAGTCTTTCTCTGTGTTAGAGAAATCCTTGCCTCTTGAAGGGAAATGAAATGAACACCTCATAGAGGAGTTCCTAAAATTTGAACAGGCATTCGAATGTGCCAAGAGTAGCAGCTGTTTTTTCCAGAAAGCAGATCTGGCAGGCATTTAGTCACAAGGTCACTGCTTATGGGGCTTTCCCAAGAGAGGTGATGGAAAGCAGGAAATGTTGGCATGGCACTAGGACAGGTTGTCCTTGATGAACTGGAAGGAGAAGGCTGTTTTGGCCACAGGCACTCAGCAGCAGTTTCACTTCAGGGAGGATTGCACAATTCCTTTAGCTTTTTTGTTTACTTTTCCTGAGTTTCAGGTTTGAATAGACCCCCAAAAAAGTCATTTTCACCCGTGCAGGAAGAACTCACGTAGCCAAAAATCAGACACGGAGGCATCATGAAATGTAACTGGATATGGCTCTATGGCTATCCACACTCTGTGGAGATTTAAATGCTTCCTGAACTAGGTGACCTAAAACCGTGTGGGCTCCTGTGAATTCTGTAGTTCTGTAGCCCTGGAATTCGCCGTGGAAGCTTGCAGGAGGATTATAAATTAGAAACTTCACTTCTCCTAAAGCATTGAACTGCAGACTCTGCTAATGGTCTAGATATGAGAAAAGGCTGTCCTCATCGTCTTGCAAAAAAGGCGTGGCCTGGCAGATTGTAGGGGGAAATGGCACATTTATCTTTCCTGATATTAACTCTGAAATACTGAAACAATAAAGTGGATATCAACATCCCCAGCTATTTGCTTCCTGCTTGAAATGCTTGGCTGAATGCTGACTTTTCCATCCACGCATTGCTAAACCTCCAGCCAAGGCAATGACACATCACAGCTGCATCTCCAAACCCCAGTGGGTTTAGGAAGGAGCAGCATGCTTGTGGAGCTGCTCCTGATCACACCCCAGCTATCAGCTCTTGAGCTGGGACTCAGCTAGCTCCACCTGAAGCTCTCAGCTCCAGGTCTGGATACAGCAAAGCCATGCAAGACCCTGCGTGGGACATCAGAGAAGGAAATCCAAGCCAAGGTCAGACACAGCCTCCATCCCTCATGTAAAAAACACCTGACCATCCATGCCATCAGCTTCCCCCACAGCTGTTGTGCAAGACATGCACTTCTAGCCCAAGAACACGAGATAAACTGGAAATAAGAGGATATATGTTAACTGCATTCGATATGGAAGTTAACAAACTATGGCTAATGGTTGTATTACTGATTTCTGCAGTTGCAACAGTTTAAAAAAAACTCCAGTTCTGAAATTACCTGGGTCACCTCTACTGCCTGTTTTTCAGTGTCCTGGGTGACCAAGGAGCTTAGGAAGGTTTTTTGATGAATTTAGATTTCGCTTAGTGTTATTCACTGGTCTTTGCTATCTATGATGTCATTTGTTCTGACTGGTTTAAGGGTGGACAAAGATCTGAAGACAAGGGCAAAGGAATAAAGGAGATTTGTGAAAAGGAGTGATAGGAAAATCAAAGCCCTCTGAAGTCAGTGGAGAGTACTGTAGTATTCACCCACATCTTATTTATTGTGAGATTAAAAGCAAAAAAGCATTATGTAACTGTGAAACATTATTGGAATTCTGATACTTAGACAAATGCAGACAATAAAACACTATTACATGAAGTAGCTATCATGGGAGGATTGCTTAATGATCTGGTTATAAAATGTTTTCAGAGGTAGGTTCTTCTTATCTGAAAACTTACCAAAAATAATTTAATCTTTCTGTCAGAATTCCTATCCCACCTCTTTCTGCTCTGCTTCTTGTTCTGCTTAGTGAGTGATGTATTTCTTCCTCCCAATCTCTCCAAACGTGTTGCATGTAAAGGTCAATTCTCTTAACACAGCTTCTGCCCACTCTTCAGCTAATGCATTATAGCACATTATCAAGTTTCCAAACAATTGTTCACTTTTCATTAGAATGTGCTAGGTTTCTCTCCTTCTGCAGTGTTAGTGAAAATGGTGTTGAGTTGTTGACTAGTAATAGGAACAAGCAACTTCTGCCCTTAGAAGTGGGACGGAATTGATTCATCTTATTAAAAACAGACCTTGTGGAAGCTGGAATTTGAGCTACAAATGTTATGAAT
Source organism: Hirundo rustica (assembly GCF_015227805.2). NCBI lineage: Eukaryota > Metazoa > Chordata > Aves > Passeriformes > Hirundinidae > Hirundo > Hirundo rustica. The sequence goes on along the minus strand of NC_053456.1, from coordinate 3,727,048 downwards.
GTGCAGATAGCTAGTTTTCCAGGATATCCTAACATTTCTATTTTCATGAGTCATTTTCAGCTTCTGATACATCATTTTAGGCCACATTACTTCATATTGATGTGACAGAAATGTAACATGCTAAGTCAGGAAAATTAACTCATACCTGTAAAAGATCCCTTTTCCCCCCCTACCATCTTTCTGCTACTATCTGCATTTTCTCATTTTTTTCTCTGAAAAAAAAAACCAAAAAAACTGAAACTTTGCTTCCGTTTCTGTGCAATGAATGGAGGCCACAAATGTGAAAGAAAACAAAGCTTCAGGTTGGCAAAGAAAGCAGTGATCAGGAACTGAGATAAAGAAAGCTCAAGAAAATGAACTCCAGACATAACAGTTGAAAAAAGTTAGATATACTGATGACTACAAAACTAGTTTATGTAATATATATTTTATATCCAAACCAAACAGCTCTTTGAACATTACTGAGGCTATTATTACTTTGAAATAAACATTAGAGAGCTTCAAAGCCAGAGCTACATAATACCCAGTACACATTTACATTTACATCAGAATTAGGATGCAGGTTTTCACAAGCTAATCCACACCACTGAACACGAGCACACAAAACACTGCACAACAGACACTGCATTTTCACGCGGGTGAGAGTACCAGTGGGTGTACAGTTGGCAGGGCAGATAATGGTGATAAAAACCCTGTCCAGAAGGGCTGGGCCCTGCAGTGGTGAGAGAGCCCAGGGCATGACTGCTACTCCACTGTGGCTGACCCTGAAGGAGGAACTATTGCTCCATGGTGCTTTCTCCTACACACAGTTCTCCACACTCTAAAACAAATACACACACCAAAAGTCCCTTGAGATACTCCAAAACCAGACCTGTTGGTTTCCTGAACCCAAATTCCTGCCATCCCCAGCAATTCTCTAACCCAAATAGAACTTTATCAAGCTCCACCTTGATAAATATACTTTATTACTCAAATCTGAATGAAATGTCTGCTTTCTCTTGAGCACCTCCATTCTCTCTTTCATACCTGGGACTGTGCTCCTGCAAGCAGCTGCAAAACCTCTTCTCTGCTCTGCTCAGCTCCAAAACCCTTCCTGTGACGCCTGAAAAAAACCTTGACAATGTCTTGGCTACTCGTGTACTGAGACTGCTGTCTATCATGTTTATAAATATTGTCTCATCTCTCCTCATACCATCTCGTCAGCCTGGGCCATCTGTTGCCTCCTGTGACATGTGCAGACTGAGCTCCTCACAGCAGCAACTGCCTTCTTCTGTGCTTGCACTCAGCTCCACCAGTGCTCACCCGCGGCACAGTCCCCCAAGGCCAAAAGGATGCGGGAAAATCAACCAAGTTAATGAGAAAATCCCACCCTACCTTCTCCCCCTTCCTCTTCCTTTTGTAGGAGGAGCCCCTGGATGAACCACAGGGTGATCCACGTGGGGAGGAGCATGGCCAGAGGTAGAGGGAGGTTGTCCTTGCCTCTCTGCTCGGGATGGGGATGTGCCACACACACAGAAGGTCCAGAAGAGGTGAATAAGTCCATCAGCTGCCTGGAGGACTGTAAAGGTCCTCTTGGGGATGATTGGTCTGTTTCACACATGGAAGAGGACACTAGGGGAAAATCCAATCATAGCTCAAACCACCACTCCCAAATGATGGAGCAAACTCTTCTCTGAGGAGGCAGCAAACAGGACAAGGGGCACAGACCACACAGTGCAGCTTGGGGGATCAGATCAGACATCAGGAAATTCTTATTCATGAGGAGGGTGATCCAGTGCTGGAACAGCAGCCCAGAGAGGTTGGGAAGTTTCCTTCCCAGAGCATTTCCAAAGCTCTGCTAAACGCTTCCAAGCACCGTTTCCCTTTCTGTCACTTCCCAAGCAGTAAAAGTTAAATGCATATTTCATCTTGATAAAATATTAAATGCTTTAAATGCAACGAGACTCTTCAAACACATGCAACATTCCATGAGAAATGCTAGATATCCTCTACAATCTGGGAAATAAACTATTCTCCTAATTGCTCTCAGAATACGTTTGCAACTTCTTTCTAAATTCTAGATATCTAGATATTTGCATTAAAATATAAAGGTGTTATAAGTTTTGAAATAGCTAATAGTAGACAGAACAAACTCTCTCTCCATCGGCATCACAGAAATTATTCACAAGACTTTTCCCTCTCTGAAGTTGTCCACATCAACATATAGTTCTTATAAACAATTTATTACCTGGTTTATGCAAATAAAAGCAAGTTAATGAAACCACTGTGCATGAGTACCTGCACGCAGATGTATTGAAATCAGAGGCAAAAAGAAATCCTGGACGTTCAAAACCATTACTCAGGCAGGAGAGACAAAAGAGGATTTTTGCTCTCATTGCTGCAATGCATTTTATATGCTGCTGATAGGTATGACTTGGAAATGGCAGCAGGAAAAGGAATGTTACAGCTGTTCTCTCCTGGGGTGAAACTGGTCCCACTGAATCTCTGAAAGCTGCTCAAGGCCCATATTTTAGACGAGACTTTTAGAAGTAGGTGACCTCAGGTGCTGAAGTTAATTCTTCCTCTAGTCCTTCACACTATTTACTTCCTGAGTACATTTCAAGACCTTACCTGTTTCTCTCATTTTTTTTAATGAGATCTGCCTTATTTATTGTTTCTTGACAAGTTGCAGTTCCCTCTGTTTTAACTAATAAATGGTCAGAATGAAACTCAATTATTGCTAGTGGGTTTGATTCCACTCAGTGTCAGCTTGCTGGGCAAGGATAGGAGCATACAGTAGTAAATACACAGAACAAACATAAAATTGGAATGAAAGGAAAATATTAGTTACATGAACACTACTGATGTGACTAAACGCACACAGAACTCTGAGTCTTTAAAAGAGTGAGTTTTAACTCGTGGTAGGTCAAGGATATCCATTAGCAGCATCTCCCCTCTGCCCCTGAACGCTGCAGTGGAGCAAAATCAGACCACCAAACTACACAAAGACTTTTTCTCATATGGTTGAACAACTTCTCATGCTAAATGAAAACCAGGATGTCTTGAACATAGCTGTGTCACTCCAGACCTGGAGCAGAGCTTACTGGCGTAGAAATCCTGAGTTATGTGATAAAGTTCTGAAAATCCCCGTTTGTCCCCTGTCTGTCCTTTTTTTTTTTTTTTTTTTTTTTTTTTTTTTTGTATAATGAGTGTTTAAAAGCTTTGCAAATAGAGTCCTAAAAATGTAATTGTAGCTTGGTAGCACTATTAAATATGTATACTGTGGTCTTTTTGACAATTGGTTTAATCCCTTTATAAAGTCTTCAGAAGTTCCATCACAGAAGCATGGATGCTGTTTTGATCTATTTATTACTCTTAAGTGCTCAGAGAACTGTCCCTATTTTCTAATTAACACTTTTAAAGATAAAAAGCTATGTATTAAATCAATCTGAATGATGGTTGTTTGTGAATCCCACAAGATAAGGCAATTTGCATGTTCACTTTGTACTTACAAACTAAATCTGCACATCTCCAAAGCAGCTCCTTATAATGTAAACCTTTTGTGAGTATTTGTAACTTAAAAGAAAGTTTGGCCTAGTACAGAGGCAGTGCCAATTATCTAAAGGACTTCTTTACTGAACATGATTAAGATACAAAATTATTAGGTTGTTATTTTACATTGTTTGCAGAGAAATTTGAGGAAACTACTTTAGGAATGTTAAGTGTTCTCCTGTTTTTCTTTCTTTCCTTCTTTTTTTCTGGACATGTAATAACATGAGTGCATTCATGAACAAGGAAGCTGTCCAAACAGCAGCCAGTTTCTACATCACACTCAGGTTCAACTTCCTCTGACACAAATTAAATCTCTGCTGAATCCAACTCTTTGCCATCCTGACTGAGCATTAAGCCGCATCTTCCACTCCAAGACTTTAGAAACTGAATTTTAATGCACATACTAAATTAGAACAGTGATTTATTGATGGAATCCAGTTCTGATTACATAGCACAGTAAACATATTAACAGAAATAGAGATTCCACAGCAATGAAATTGTCCCTGGTCTCAGAAACAACTCCACCCTTGTCAAGAAAGAAACCAGCAAAGCTGTATCTCAAAAACTCTCCTGTGAAGATGCATATTATTATTTCCAGATGGCAAGAACATAACAAGGACACCTATGAGACACTTTTATACAATATTTGCTCTTGAACATCTCACAAGAATTTTTTTCCTTCCGGTTTTGCAGTCTGCCTTCCACCATTGCCTTGGCTTCTCTGTAACCACAGGTCCAAGCACAGACAAAAAGCAGGACAAACAATTGGTCATGGTTTTTAGCTCTAGCAGGTCTGATTATGACTCAGGCATGGGATATCTCTTAAACTTCATTTTTGGACTACCTCATCTTCCTCCACTAGCTATTTAGGGAGTGGAAAGTCATGTAATATAATACTTTTTACACTTTTGGTACCTCTCTTTCTTGATAGAGTTTCTATTGTCATCTTGTATCATCATTGAAAAGTGGGGTTTTTATATTACAAAAAACGAACAAAAAAAAAAAAATCCCCAAAATCTCCCTGATCTTCAAACCAGTGAATTTACCCTGAATTCATATTATTTTTCCTGACCCTGATGACAATATCTATCCTTGTGACACACAAGGCTCTCCACATTTACCTTACAGATGCCTTCAACACTCTCCTGTGAATGTGCTCCATAAAAGCCTCCTACAGTCAGTGATAGACCACTGTGGGTATATTTTTCGTTCTGATCTCACAACTACACAATCAAATTTTTGTGCTCCAGGGTTAATCTGGGTCAGAAGGCCCCAAGAATGTGCATCTGACACTCTTAATCTAATTCTGGAAACATGAGATCTGCAGACAGAAAATCTCTTTCTGGGAGCAGAAAAGAATGTCAGACCCACTGGGACACTAAAATGACTTTCAACAATTTTTCACTCTTATGAATTTAATCCAAGGACCTCAAAGCACGTTAATTTGCAGACCCCTCTACACACCTGTGTCACACCATGTGCATTATTCTGCCTCACAGAAAAGGGAAAATAGGGGCACCTTCTTCTCTGAGTTCATTCAAGGACAGAACCACACATGGAGTATCCAGAAAGGATCCAGGAAAATTACTCAGGAGGCCACAGTCTTCTTGATGATAGAAATGTCACTGAGATTAGAGTGGGAAAAGCAGAATTTGGCTTACTGGGAATGTGTATTATGGAAACTTGCAAATGGAAGATGGGCTTCTATCTGAAAGAAACATCAATGAAAGTGGAGATACTGCACAAAGACTTGTAACAGTTCACAAAGAGAATGGAAATATAAATGTGAAAGCTGTCAAGGGTTGGATTTTTTTACCCAATATCACAGAATTTCAAGTGACTCATAAGCCTAAGATTTGTTTTTGAGAGTGACACATCACAGAAGACACAAATCCCTAATTCTCATTAAAAGTTGATGAGATTAATCTAGGTTATCTTTAAAATGAGACCATGTCCGAGACTGCAGTCTCCTAGACACATCCCAGCTCCACTCTGGGACAACAGCAGATATGATTTTATCTTCTTCCTTCTCCAGACAGTCTGTTTTCCATGGATGGGAAACCTGCCATCTTCAGCCAACCTCTTGGTGTGGGAACTGAAGGACGAGGACTTGGATCGCATTGCCCGGATGATGCAAATATCAGTTAAACAGGATCACAAAGTCCATTTTTCATCTAAACTCAAAGCAGGGAGCAGAACTTTTTCACCTCCATTTCCCCAGTTAAAAATTTTAATGAGTAGCAGACAGCTTCTGCCCATCACCCCAACAGTTTAAATCATTCAGCAGCATCCCTACATCACCAAAAAACACCTTCCTCCAGTGTTGGGTCTTACCATGGTGGAAGCCTGCTTCCCAAGCCTCAGACTCCTTTTTGGGCCAGAGCACCACACACAAAGCAAAATATATTTTATAGAACAGGCTAAAAGAGAAATCAGAAAAGCAACCGGGGTTATTTTGAGTAGAGATCCCTGTGAAACTTTTCACCAAAACTCCTGCTCTTCAAGCAGCGCCTCAAAGCATTGTTATTCCACAATATTACTCAGCTGTTTGCATAAAACCACAGCTTTGTCTCACATTGCCATTTATTATTTTTTTTCCATCAGCTGAAGAAATTTAGGTAAGCTGGTAGAAATTAGCCTAGCCAAGAGTTAGGCAGAATGAGTGGGCACAAACCATGCCGCGGACGGGCCAAGACCATCCCTTGGCACGAGGCTGGGGTGGCTCCACAAGATTGTCTAGCAGAGGTACATGGAGTGTGCTGAGGGTGCCTGCCTCACGTGAGAAAGAATTTGACACACTTTCAAGAAAGCAAATGGTCATGAAAACAAACTGGTCTTCGTGCCGTACTCAGGCAACAAAAGAAAGTCAAAAAAAAGAAAGGTATTGAGTTTCCCAGACTGGGGTTTGCCAACCTTCAGTGAGGGCAGACTGAATATCTTCCACAATAAAGATCTGTCACAGTGGGGAAGAATGAACACAGCCCACAACGTGAGCATCAGCTACATTTTTCATCAGTTTTTGGTTTGTTGGGTTTTTGGTTTTGGTTGTTTTGGTTTGGTTTTGGTTGTTTCTTTTTTTTTTTTTTTTTTTTTTTTTTAAGGAGGAACTAAAGCTGTCATCCCAATCCACACGCTGTAGGAGACAAAGCATATTGATGGTTTGGTTACTAAACACACTGTGAATTTTCACAGTGGATCAGCAGAAAGTTATGAAGCACAGGTGTTCCTGTAATTGTGATACATTGGGAAAATTCATACTGTTAAATGAGCCTCAGCTTTACACTTCCACCTGTGTGATGTGGAAAAGTACTGGGGGTACACGGGGATATAATGGAGGATACGTAAGGAATGATTACTGGCTGCTTCAGGACCTGTGAGGGTTTATTTCTCTTAATTTGTCTGAGTGTGTAATTTCTGCACTTGTATTTACTGCTATTGTAAAGTGGGAAATGTGTGTTACACATGCTGGTAAAAATAATGATAACATGTGAAAAAACAAAGTTAATGCACTGAGCAGAAAAGAAATCCTGAAAGCTCGCATGCCAAAGGGAATCTAGAGAGTCTTTAGGAAATGGAAAATATTTCAACAAGAGAATGAAAGCACAGGGTATTTTTTCCATCACACTTCAATTCTACTCAACATTTTTGTGTTTTTATTTTCTATGAGGAAGGAGGGAGGAGATGATTCAAGAATGGGAAATGTGGGAAATGCTAAAATGCAGAAAGATGAGGTCTTGAAGCAGGTGGAAGGAAATATCTGCATGGATTACCTGACACAGATCATGAGAAACAAATGGAAAATGCTGGCATATAGCTCGATTTATTTTCCTTTAACAGGTGTTTTTTAGGCTGCGAATTGAAGAGGCAGAATTTATTAATTTTATTCCAGACCTGTAAGAGTTTCTCAAGTGAGTGTTTCAGGACTATAAAAGCAAAGGAAAAAAAAACAAAAAACAAAAAACACCAACCCAAAGAACAAATGTAAAAAAAAAAGGAAGACGATTAAACATATCTTCCTGCATGCCTTGGAAGTTTCAGCTTTGGTGTTTGACAAGGAACAAAATTCTGACTACTCCTGAGAGAGCCTTTTGAGCTGACCTGGAGACAGCAGACTGCTCTTTGCTAAGGTTGGCTGACATGACAGAATAACTCTAAAATAACTCGTTTTAAGCATTATTCCTTTTTTAAAAACCATAATCACCACCTTGAAGTGCCACCTTTGAAAAAGTGAATATTTCAATGCAACATCTCAGAACCTGCCTACTCATACCTCCTTGCTCTTGGCAGCACCTTGCTGCTCCTTATCTGGAATTCCAAAGTGGTGTTCAAAAGTAGTCCCAGCAGATAAGAAGAATTGTTAAAGGGACAAATTATTAATCATGGGGATGGCAAAGTGTTTTGAGGACTACAGGCAAACCTCTTTTCTAATCGCAGATGAAAATATCTCTACCAAGGAAACGTGTTGCACACAAAAAGGGAGGGAAAAAAGGCTGGAACGGGTTTTGGTGAGAAAGATTTTTCTGAGCAGATATGACAAATGCAACCATTTCAAGGTATGTGACAATCACTAAATAATTCATTTAATAGGGTTAAATGAATCTGGGCTTAATGTTTTAGTCCAAGAGCTTTTTCCAACAGGTTTTGCCATTTTCCTATAATTTTATCCACTGAACAACCGATAACTCTCCTCTCTTGGACCTTATCCCTGTATCTATATCTAACCCTTTTCTGAGACTCTCCTCTGGTCTCTCTTCTCTTCCCCCTCTCCATTTCCTCTCTTGGAAAGTGGTGTATTCCTGTAATACAGGAGTGGTGTTGTTTGCTTGTGGCCTTGCTCACACCTGCCCTCATCAAATACTGCATCAAGCTTTATTTTAATTCTGCATAATAATGAAGCAAGTAGACACTAACTTTATCTCTTTATTGACCTGCAGATTATCCCCACAGGAAGTGGCCAGAGTGGCCGCAATCCATGTTATTTTCCAGCTTAAACTCAAAAGCTAACTCAGATGTTGAGATATTACCAGTATTTGAAGTACCCATATTTATTGATCTATGTAGTGTTTGAAACCATTTTACCCTTTAACCCTGTTCCCTCCTCTAAAAAATTAATTCATATACGACTTGAAAAAAAATCATTAGCTACTAGCTTTTAATAAATCCAATCCATGCCTCTTCATTTCCAGCCCAAAAATCATCCCTATTGCAAGTCTCCATTTAGTTCCTGCTGTCCCATGAGATCCTGTGAGATACCATTCCCATTGGCCTCCTGATGTAGGTCCAGTCTCAGTCACCAAAGTTTCCCATCACCCATATTCAATCCCTGTCCTCCAACCCCTGTTCAGTATCTTGGAGTACTTTTCCCTCTCCTGCTCCTCATAGTCCATAGGATATTATTTGCCCACTGTTCCATCACATTTTTTTATCTTCAGACTTCCTTGTCAAACTTGATTTCAGTCTTACATCTCATATTTCTTTTCCTGACTTCTGACCTGATCCTCAGCAATCAGAATATCTTTCTTTCCTGAAAGTTCTGGGGCTTCCAGCACATTGCAATTAATGGAAAAGGGGCAGATGGAGGATTTCTCCATAAGGATCAGCCTCATATTTCTGCATATAGAAGTGAAAGAAAAACTGTATCTCTAAAAACGTCAGTCTTGTTGGAAAAAAAAAAAAAAAAAATATATATATATATATATATATATAAGCACTGCAGATAAGTGTAAAGCTAAAAAAGAAAAAAAAAAAAAAAAAAAAAAAAAAAAGAAGAGTGCCTTGACCATGGGAAACTTTCAGTCACCAAATTAGGTGAACAGCATATTAAAACCCTGAGAGTTGGTCAATTGTTCCCATTCTCAGGCATTCCAGGGAGATTACAGCCTTGGAACAGCTATGCTTGCCTGGATTATACACAGGCTGTAATGGAACCCATTTTTGTACCGAGCAGCAAACAACATCGGAGTGGAGAAGGTCTCCACAAAATTCAAGAGCCTTTTTGTGTCACTTGCACTTCTGCCACCTCCCCATCGTGCTCCAGACACCATGGTGACACGCTGCTGCCATGATGAGGAGGGTGAGTGGTGTCCAGGAGCCACTGGGATAACGGCCTTGGACAACAGATGGTTATAATATTACATTACACCCTTGGCACCAGGGCTTACTGACTAGACTGGTGTAATCCCACACAGAGTTTTGGAGCTTTCTTGGGTCTCCCATCCTCTGTTCATGGTCTGAAGAAGCAAAGTGCTGCTCTCATGGCCATCAGGAAGTGGGGATGGATTTAGCAAAAAACGTGATACAGCTCTCCTCTCCCAAAGCCAAGCTCGCTCAGGTTCATCCAGTGTAATAGCCATTGTATTTAAAATTTTATTTGAAAATATATGGAAAATTAAAGCTGCAATACAGTATTTTTGACCTCCCAACCCTTCTCCTTTTCTTTTATTAAACAGAACTTCTTGTACAAATACTGCAAGTCCAGAAAATCCTTTACATTAAGAAGTTGTTATAACACCAGGTAAAATAATTTATGGCAAATTACTCTCAAGGCTCAGCTTTCCCAATATTATCCTGCTATTTCATAGACATATATATCTTTTGTACATTGTGCAGGCCTTCAGAATCTGACACTGTTCTCAGAAATATAAATGGGAAATGAACATAAGCATTTTTACTGTAATATATACATTTGCCATTGCCTAACAATAAAGACAAATAGGTAAAAAACTGAGGCTGATAACAATGTCCAGACTAACGCAGAATATCACCAAAAGGAGCTAATTCCAGTGACATTGCTGGAGCCGTTCTAGGAACCTATTGTAGGTTCAGGGGGAAAAAATGAATTAAGTTTATGTATTTCTATATGGTGTTAGAGAATAACACAGGCATCTTTTTTGGCTTTCAGACGCGATTTGAGAATCTTAACACAGTCCTTAGTCGTAGCATTTAAGTGCCTTTGTTACTCCATTGTGTGTTAAATAATGTCATTGCAATTGTTATGCTTCCACACCAAGTTTTGCCAAAATCCCCCACTCACTGCTTCTTCATTAAATTACAACAAACCGTGAGGGTTAGTTCTGCATCAGCACTTCAATTTCCTCATGAAAAATTGGCCTTCTTTTTTCTTGGCTTGTGAGCACCCCAAACCAATATCACTCATGCCTTGTTATACAGCAAAAGGAAATAACGGCGTCTGCAACAGCAATCTGGCTGTGCCTGCCCGTGCTCCATGCCATTTTGACTTGAGCAGCCCAGGCAGAGTGTGTTGCTCTCCCATCCCCTCTACAGACACAGATCTCAAACTCCCAAATTGATTGTAAAGGGGATGTTATCCCAACCCACTGGCTTGGAGGGTGCAGAGAGGTCTGCATGACACAAAGAGGTGTGGAAAAGGTCATTACGTTCCTTTTGCGCCCACTTTTTCTTTTGAAGATAGCAAACAGAAAGAGAAACATGGCAAGCACTGAACGTGCATTATGTGCAACAAAGAAAGGTTTAATCATCCAGTGATGTATGTTTGGGCCTGGCACCTGTCTGTCTTGGGAAAATCAGTAGGACCCAGTTTGTACCTCCACATCTTGCTTGGCAGATCTGTTTGTGCGCTATAAGGAAATAAATAAGTCGCTGAAATCAAGTCTACAGGAACTTAATGTGTTTGCAGTTCAGCAATTAAAGACACACTTCATTTAAAGCACCTAGTCACTCAACTAGAGCGTCCATCCAAATAGTCCTAACCTTATTTGAAATTTTCTATCATTAGATAAGTAGTAATTGGTCAAAACAGCTCCACTGACTTCAGCAGCACTGTTCACACACCCACATAAGCACAGATACTTTGCTAGCTCTGGACCAAACCCAAAGCCTGTATTGCAGCTTTACTGTGAGGCACCACCCGGGCTCTGAGAGGTGTTAATGCCATGTGTTCCTTTAAAGTTGGGACCCGTGAGACCAGAGTGATACCTGAGAGGTGCCAAAAGCCCTCAACTCCTCACTGAGCAAATCACTCCACCAGATCACTCTCAATCAATGTGGACCTGCACCAAGAATGTCAAAAGAACAAGATGTCACCAGCTTCAAAGGAGGCAGGATTGGGCCAAAAACCAATTATTTTTTGTTTAGGCTGTTACCCAAGCAGAGGGAGATTTTCCGTTGAATTCCCTAAGTGGAGTTGGTGACAAACACCTTTCACACATTCCTTTTTCTGGCAGGAGTGAGGGAAGGTGTCTCAGTGGCTCACATGCTAATCTTCTATTGCTGAAACTATAGATCAGATGGCGGTTTGGTAATTTTTAGCATAGCTCTTGTTTAGCTCAACACAGGCACAGAAAATGAAGCACTCATTTGCTGACTAGAAAATCACAGTTGAGGTCGATTGATGAAGCAGTGCAAAGAAGCCTGTTCTGTCCCCAGCTTGTGGATAAACAATACCAACCACCACCCTTCACTAGTTATATATGCAACTCTTGAATATTTAAAAATCCAGCTAAGCTACTATATGGCTTACCAGTGCTTTTGTAGGGAAAGTGTCAGATTATTTTACATTTAGCTACACTCAAAGCAGCTGCCCTATGTTTCTAGCACAGGGGGGGAAAAAAAAATCATTACAGGGGAAAAAAAAAAGAAAAAAGGGAAAGAAAGAAATCCAAGAAATACCATGTTAAATGATGAACCACGGAAGTGGATTTTCCATTACTCTGTAAAACCTTAGGAGGCCATGAGTTAACTGAAGCAAGCAGAACAAAAAAAACCAAAAAAACAACAAAACAAACACAAACCAACAACGAAGCAAGGAAGGTACCATAGCTACTTTCTTGAAAACAAAACCAATCTTTTCATTCCTGCCATTTGTTAGAATTCTTCCTCCAGGCAAGCTGGACAGCTGCACTAGTAGGTTTTTTAGTCATGGGTTGTAAGCCCCACCTGGCTAGATTTGTTTAGCAGACAGCTGGCAGAATGAAATTAAAAGAACAGGGACATACAAACGGCTTCCAAAACAAAAAGCCGAAAGAATACTTTTTGGATGCTTTCACTGAGTTTATTTGGTACATGTTAGGGGGAGATTCTTCCCTTGGTTTTTACTGTCGCCCATCTTTCTGCACCCAACAGTGTTAAAAAAAGCCAAAGCGAGACTGCAGGCTGCATTAAACAGATCAAAAAGGAAGGGAAATGCCCCATCTCAGTCTATTTATTTTGTAGATGTGCACACTTATATGAATACACACACTCTCTCTCTCAATTATGGTTTACAATTCCCCAAGACTGACATTGGTTTTAAATTAACTTCTCTTCTTATTCCCTTTTATTTTCCTTTTTTTCTTCTTTTTTTTTTTTTTTTTTTTTTTTTTTTTTTTTTTTTTTTTGGCAACTTTCTTCCTCTATTTTCTAAAGCCAATAAGATAGATTTTCTTCATCTGGAATGTTCTTTCTAGCTTAAAGATAAGAAGGAGTTTAAAATTGTGGGAATGGCATCCCTCCTGCATCTGTTTCTCTCTCAAACCTATCAAATATCTAATTTTTGGCATTACTGCTGGCTCCAACAGGGGATGACATAAACCAGCTTTGTGGTTACATGTTTCACTTTTAATCTCTTGAAAATGAAAATCAGTGCTGAAATGTCCCTTTACATGTGACAATGTGGGACTCTTTTCCAAAAACCAAAGGAAAGGGGCGTTACCCTGGTTAAGCTTAATATACAGCATATGTATAAATTTGCTTTTAGTTTGGATTTAGCTCAGTGCTAGCAGAGGCATGTCAGGATTTTTTTTTTTTTTTAATTATTATTATTTTGTTTTACTGCAGAGATTTTAAACACTTTTGAAAGTACCACTGCACAAAGGAAGATGCACAATAAACGTAAGATAGTAATCAGCAGATGAGCAGGCTGTTATGTGACAACAAATCTTCTGCAAGTAATATCATTTTCCACACAGCTCTATGGTCACATTCCCGTAACATGTTTCTGTAGTTAGTGTGAAGGGAATCTGGTTTTTGCATGAGTTCTTTATTAAGAGCTAATGTAGTAATACTGGATGCACGACGACAAACCGAGATGGCTTGGATACTGTCTTGATTGGAGAAACTTTATGAAAACAAACTCCAAATGTTTAAAAATAAAAATCTGCCTTGACTCTGTTTGAAAGGGAACATGTGAGAAAAAGAATATTTGAGCTTACGGTACGACCGGTACCTATGAAACCCAGATGATCTGAGGTTAAAAGAAGCCTGAAACGCAAGCCTACTCCTATTTTCTGTGGAAAAGTAACAAATATTAGCAAAAGGAAGGCCCTGAAACCAATCTAAGCCATTCCATAGCACAGCACTCGCCCTCCTGAGCAGCAGCCGCTCTTGGCTGCCCTCCATCTCTGCCTATACATCTCCACGGAGTGCAGACTCCATGGAGCCTGGTGGGATACGTGCCTTAGAGGGCCCTCGCCTCACCAAAAACATCAATATCGATATCATATGCCTCAAACAGGAGGAAAAGGCCTGCAGGGATGAATCTTCTGGGCTCAGGGAAACCCAGCAGCTTCCCCAGGGGCACAAGGTGGGGCCTGTCCACGCTTCCGTCGCGCACGGAATCCATCTCTCAGCCGCGGGCCAGCTGGGAAGCGGCACTTGGAGGGGGTAATACAGGGTAGTCAACGTGTCTTTGTGGCCCTCCTGGTCTTTGCAACAGCTCCCTGCTCCACTTAATGGGCATTTTGGTAATGAAGTACCCAGGCAGGGCAAGGACAAGGAGTAATGGGTTCAAACTGAAAGAGGGGAGGTTTAGGTTTGATATACAGATTAAATTCTCCTCTGTGAGGGCAGCAAGGCCATGGCACAGGGTGCCCAGAGAAGCTGTGGCTGCTCCTGGACCCCTGGAAGTGTTCAAGGCCAGGTTGGATGGTCAGAGCAAACTGGGATGGTGGAAAGTGTCCCTGCCTGTGGCAATGAGCTTGAAATGAGGGGATGTTTGAGGTGCCATGCAATCCAAACCATTCTATGATTCCATGAGCTATTGAAAACTCTTTGCTTAGAAAACACCTAAGCATGGATCTTTTGAGGCTCTTCTGTTGATTTGTTGAAGGCAGAGCTTATGAAATCGTCTGTGACTGTCCCACATATCCCTCCCAGGGCCAGCTGAAAGACGAAATCACTAATTTCATGTCTCTCTCATTTCTTGGGTTAGCTCTCTAAAAGTTCTAGATGAACCCGTAACTCAGCCAGCTTCTCGAGTTCAGAAAATTTATTTTTGTTTACTCCTTACAAAAGAAGAGAAACATTATGATTTTTAAAAAGTTCAGCCCCCACTGCTAGAAGAATCTCCATCTTTTGGCTGCATGAGTTTTGAATTATGTAAGATAGAAATAAGTCTGCATTTAAGGAAGAGTCAATGAAGAAGAAATTCTGCAAATTTAAAGCTCGTTCTTAATCCTCAGCCAAACATCCGTGTTTCTTCCTGTGTACCTCACCTCAACAAACACTTTCTGTATTATGAGACTTGCCTGCAAATTGGTCTCTGCATTTTAGCTGGACAACAAACGACAGCAAAAAACCTGAAAGTGTTTTGTATTTATGTTGGAAGATTAACATAACTCATTTCAACTCTGGTCAATGGACACATTTTACTCAGGAGAGAAATACTAAAAAAAAACCCAACAAAACACACAAATGCAGAGAGAAAAGGGACATCAACCCTTAAAAATATTTCCTGGTATTACCATTCATATGGCATAAACAAACAGGCAGAGTGCATACATATGGGCCCCAGTCCTGTAATTTGGATGACAAGGGAGATCCTTTTGCCTAGGCAGTGCAAAACTAATTTCACCACACTGGCACATAATGCAATGTGATTGCTCCCTCAGTTTTATATTACAAGGTCACTAGAGCAAAGATTTTTGTGGTTTGTACAGTACCAAGCACTCCAAGAAAACTTATTATATAATGATGTTATATTTAGTATAAATAAACCCATACCTACTATATAACATGGAGGAAAATATTTTGTCTGACGCAGAGAATCTGCAAAAATGTAAAAGACAGTCTGCAGAAAAACTTTTGATTGAGAAATTCTGCTCATTTCTTATAATCCAAATTTGACTTATGTTCCCTGAGAACCCACAAACTTTTTGAAACTTTAAATTGAAGTATTTCCATACATGGATTAGTTGGTTTTTTGTTTTTGTTTTTGTTTTTTTTTTCCTGGGCATGAAAGACCTGAGTCCAGAATCCAACCTTTAACAACTTTGACAAACAGAATGTTACAATCTGGCTAAACCATGTAATATTGCAACCCTATTAATGCTAAATCATTAATCACTTCAATAAGCAAGAGACCATGTCTTTCCTTGGCTTTTCCAATGAGCATCACCCAGACCTCTGCTGAGATGCTCGGTTCAGCCTTTTCCCAGCACAGAACTGGCTTAAAAATTACCAAAAAAAAAAAAAAAAATCCTTCTACTTCTGTTCTGAAGAGATCTATTCAACATCACACAAAATAAGCTCTTTTTTAAAAAAATACTTTCAAAACAATTATAGAAATTCTGTCAACATGTTTATTTACCAAAGCACAAGCCTATTAAAATGATGGGTGTTACCATAACTGCCTCAATAATAAAAGCCCATGTTTTCTTTTTCAAAAGCTATGCAACAACAGCAAACATTGCTTTAAATCCTACTTTTTCCATTCCAAGCAGTGAGTTTTATCTGGCAATAACAACTGGGCTCTCTTCCTTCAGCACCTATATTTTCTGAGGAGCCAGTAAAACAAGGATCGGTTCAGCTTCATGGATGAGGTTTAATGGAATCTCAGCCTCAACTTTTGTGCCTTTGGAACCAAAATATTTTCTTTTTAATTTTGTCTCATATGCTTAATACCAGCACAGTTACATCTCCCGATGTTTTATTGGGCATATAGAGCACCAGGCAGCAAGGAACACAACACACTGTGATCCAGACTTTAGGACTGTAGCTGAAATTGCTCATTCATAATTACAGAAGTACCTGGAAACTACATCTGGCTTCTCTTCTTCAACTTAATTTTACCCCAGATAAACCCAGAAAAAATAATTTTGAAATACCTCTCTGTGTCACTGTTTAGCTACTTCATTTTTTCAGTAAAAGTAGTTTAAAATGGTGAGAATATTCATAAAAAACTGATAAGATGTGAGACATAAAAGGTCAAAACTAACATTAACAAAAGATAACAAATTGTGGCAATCTTGATTTGGAAAAGCAAAGGCTGCCCTGAAATCATTGCAACCAAACTGCTCACGTTCTAAATGGGTACACACATGTTGAACTCCATCCTCTCCATCCCACTATTTTACCTGAACTACGCTTCGTGTGATGAAATCCTACTTCATATCACAACTAGGAGACCTAGGGCAGGTGCTGGGATTTTCCCTCCCAACAAAGAGTTGTGCAAGGGGGTGCTGAACTGGGTATTTACAGGATCTCTTCCCAAAGCAAAGCACAAAGCAGCTCTGAGCAGGAGATCTGTCCGTGAGCACGGCGCCAGTGTCCGTTTGAAGGCATCACCCATATCAATGGAGTAATGAGAGTCAAATCCCATGTAATTTACACATTAAAAGGAGAGAGCAATGCATGAAAAAATCAGTTTGGCTAATGAAAAAATCAGTTTGTCTAATGAAATTAAAGTCCCTAATCAAATATTGGCAGGAAAGATATTTAGAAACTCTCCTAATGTCATCCAGCTAATTCCCCCCTAGTCTAACTAGAAGGGAAAGCAGTTGACTTTTATTCCCTGCTGAACCTCCTGCCCTCAAATCACCAGAAAGGCCCTGTTCTGAAGAGTATAATTAAGGCAGATTAGGGCAGATTTAGCTGTCAGCTACACCAGTACAGCACAGGTAATTCCTTTTCCTTCAGAGGTTGCACGACAGCTCCAGGTAGGTAATGTACCCACTGCAGAGGGTTTCCTTGCACACACTCTTCTTTGAAAAGTATTTTTTCCTGGCCTAAGTCTCCCCATAGCAAATCAGATATTGACAGGCTGCCCAAGTACAGAGGAACCTGTGCTCCTGGGTTGCTGCCTCTACTAGGTTAACTTGCACTTTTAGCTTCTAACTTTTGAGGTCCAGAACATTTATAAGAAATAAGGCAAATAAAGTATTAATTCATGGGGGGGGGGGGGGGGGGGGGGGGGGGGGAGAACAAAAACAAAACAAAACAAAACAAACAAACAAACAAACAAAAAAACACACAAAAAACAACCAAAAAGCCACCACCAACAAAAATGTTCTGGAAGCAGTATGTGCTATAAAACATCAACTTTCCCATCACCTCCTAGAGGGACCCTCAACTCCTTCTTTATGCCTTGTCCATCTGCCTCTCATGGTTTTGTTTCTCCTCCCTTCTGACTTTCTGCCATTCTCGTTGTTAATATCACCCTGGTGTTTCTTAATCCCCATCCCCATCCATCAGCCGCCCCTTTGTGCTGGCCCTGACTCTGCCACTGTCCCACACCACAAACCTCTCACACCGTCATCCCACCCTTCAAGAAGATTTGTATGAATACTACAACAAGAGGGAGAGAAAGACGTCAAACAAAAGAACAAATAAAGAGCTGCCATTGTGTTTCTGTCTTATCTGGGTGCCCTGGACTCCAACACCATTGACTCTCATAGCTGGCACCATCTTGCCGGGCTTCATTTAGGCTGTAGTTTTGATGATGGCCTTTTATTGGCTTTTTTTTTGTGGTAACAGTTTATTTTAAGTATCTTATTATGAATTCATTTAGTATCGATTGCAGAGGCTCTGATCATAAAGAATTCATTTGGCATGCCATGAATGTCATATGCATTCATATTAAAAACTTGTTTTAATTCAAGATTAATATGAGACTTTCTTTTTTCTTCTGTTATTTCACTGTCTTAATACACCACATAGTTTGGAAGCCTAGTCTCGGTACTTTTACCAGAGTTTCTCAATTTTTACACTTTTTTAAAGAGGAATTAGAAGTCTTTTTTATTTCTCTAAGCTTTGGGGATTATGTTTTAAAAATAACCTTCCCAGAGTGCCTAATGTTTCTAGATCTCATGCATTTATTGCACTAACTAGACTAAGCAAGTTTTCATACCTATTTGACGATGCTGCAACAAGCCAAGAAATTTAAAGCTTGCATTTTCCCCTGGTCCAACAGAAAGACTTGTGCCTTGAGCGAGAGCTGGAAAACACAGAAGGGGATTACCTGCTTCTTCAAACCCTCTCTAGATATGTCAAAATACGCTCTGAGCAAATTGAGCCTTGACTAAAAGCAGGTATGTGTTTTGGATGCTATGTCTCATTGCATCTGTTACAGGCAACGTGTCAGCCACGTCTCCATCCGGCTGCTCCTGACTGTGATGCAACATGACACAGTTTGATAACAAAAGGATGTAATACACCATAATGACTCCAGGCAGGCAATTGTAATGTGATGGGATGTGCTGCCATGTAGTAGCAGGTGACATACCTCTCCAATCAGTCATGGACTAATTGTCAAAGCCTCCAGTTTAGGTTCGTTTTGGAAAAAATCCTAAAGCCTTGATGATTATTTTCATCAGAACGTTTCAATATTGCTTCCTGCTGCGCTCACCCTGGCTTCCCTTTGCTGTGGCTGATTTTCCAGGTAGCAGCTGAAGCTGCACCAAAAAATAACCA
Organism: Hirundo rustica; assembly: GCF_015227805.2. Classification (NCBI taxonomy): domain Eukaryota; kingdom Metazoa; phylum Chordata; class Aves; order Passeriformes; family Hirundinidae; genus Hirundo; species Hirundo rustica. The sequence continues at coordinate 3,707,872 of NC_053456.1, read as the reverse complement.
GCCCAAAACCCAATAAATGCCTTGTATCCAGGCTAGGCACAAGCAGTTCCACTTTGCTAGGGACTGTGCATGCATTCACCCTTAAAAATTAACACAGAGAATGCTGTGAAGGTAAGAGGCAATTCTTTATTTGTGCTATGGAAAGCAATAATGGAGATTTACAGTTCTTCAATAGAGCAAAGGATTTCCCAGAATGCTGGATAACTGAACCACTCTGTACAGTATTGATGTGCCAGCTCACTGGAAACACCAGTTTATTAATAAATAGCTTGACTGAAGAGTCAGACATAGAGGGAGCCTGCAGAAAGACACTGCTTCTACAAAAAAAACAGAGAAGCATGGCAAGAAGAAAAAGAAAAAGCACGCTTACTATATGGGACTGAGGAAATGTGATCAGGAGATTAACTTTAGGAATGGGCAGAGAATCTGAAGCCCCTGGGGAAAAGGCGGAAGAGCACAGTGAGATCTATGGGAGGTCTGCGCCTGCAAAACGTTTCCCCTCCTGTTTCTGATTTGCGTAGCTAGAACCGTCCCACCATTTAATTAATTTCTTTTGTAAAGAATGTCACACATGTAGAAATCTACTCCTAAAAAACCCCAAAACATGTAGAATGCCAGACCCAGATTGTGTTGCGAGCAGCGTTGACAGAAAGTGAGCTCAGGGCCACTGGTAGGGGTGAGCTTCACTTGTACATTTGTGAGCTTTGCTGCTCCCATGTCCCCAGAGCATCCTGTGGGCATCACAGCTCACACCCAGGCACGCACTAGAGAGGCTTCTCCTGTACAGAAACCAATAGATTTGGGGGTAAAGACACCTTCTCTTTCAGCCTGCTACCATTTTGCCAATGGACTTTCATTTGCTTCTGTCTCAGCTGCTGCTACTTAGCTCCCATTGCTCGGTGGGACTCTGAGCTAAGTGAGAGGAGTATCAGGGGAAAACATCCCTCCCATCTTCCCTTTCAACTTCAGGCAGTGTGGGGAGGGGTATCAGTGTGTAGCAGATGTGCTGAGACCACAGTGATCTCTTCCTCATGATTACAGTTGGTTATACCTGGGGATGCTCAATCTAATTCAGGCACAAATGTGCAAGGGAGAGTGGCGCTAAAGTAGAATAAGTGGTACTGAAGGCTTTGTTCTGTGCACGGTAATGCAGTGCTTTATTTCACTAGACCTGGCTCACACATAAAGAAAAGAGGCACAGTTTGATACATGCCTTCTCCGATGAGCACTGCTAAGTAAGTGTGTTTGTTCTCAGTGCTGTTGTCATAAATATCATGAAATTTCTTATTTGAAGTTGGGAACTAATGATTCTTTCTCCTTAATGTGCCATAGTGACTCTGCACCCTATTGTTTTCCACCATTTGAGAATGCCCAAGGATGTCATTATAACTTCATGTATCAATATTAAACCTTCACAAACAGCAGACTAAATGAGCAGTTATCTTTGTTTCTGAAAATAGTGTACTTTTTTTTATTTTTTTTTAACTTCATTTATCAGTAACTAGGTGTAGTCAATTGCTCTCCAGTATTGATCACAATATCTATAGCAGTCACAGAGTACCTTTGCTCAAGGTCACTGTAAGGTCGAGTTATGATCAATATGAATTGACTGTCTGCAAATAAATTTAAGTAGCTGACATAACTGAAAGGAGTAACTATTTAAAGTTAAGGTGGACCATGGGTCCCTGGTTTAGACAGGCGCAGAGACCATATGAAGTTGGCAGTGGCACAAGTCATCCGAACATGCACCACCAGTTCAACTGATTTTCCTGCAATTAGAGGTTAATAACAGTGGATCTAATCCTGAACATGCTTATTCTTGGGAATTAAAAAGAAAACCCACAGTCTTCATTCTCAGTCTACAATGAACTGACTCACTTGGGATCACACCCATTGCCTTGAAAATAAATAAATTGATACTAAAACAATATATGCAGGGTCTTTGTCGCTACGCTCCATTTTGCATGGACTTTTTGTATTCTGTCTGTAGAGAATCCCAAGAAGGGCAAACTTCTCCAACATCAATATCCACACCACGTCCTTCAATGCATAATTATACACCCATGTCTGTGGACAACCATATTAAAATACTTTTACTGTTGTTGAAACCAAAAATCTAAAACCTTTTTTTTTTTTGGTGGTTAATCAGTAGATTTCCATAGTCCTTGTTGGTGTTTTGGAGAAGATCTACCTGAAGATTTTAGAACCTCCCAGACAAAAGAACGTCAAATCAAACCAATAAAACCCACAAAAAACACTGAGTAGAAGTAGTGCATTAAATCTCAATGGAGTCTCGCAACATTATCCAAGGGAGAGATGTGCCAGGTGAGGCAGGTTCTGGGAGAAGACCTGTGATCAGGTCGCTGGCCACTGGATGTCACTGCTGCCTACCCAAAGGTAGCCCACAAAACACTTGTGTGACTGCAAAAATTGTAGCTGTAGAAAAGAGTTTTGCTGGAACCATTCCACATAGTTAGGCAACTTCTAATTTCAGAAAAAATAGGCTCATAAAGCTCAAGAAGGCAATACCCAACTTCAAGAGTAATTAGTTTCATTTGTTTGCTTCAGCTCGAGCTGAATGAGAAACACTAATAAAATAAAGAGTAAGTTTGGGGGTTGTGAGCAGTTACAGAAAGTTGCAACCATTGTGCTTTTACAAGGGATATCTTCAACAGAGGTACTGCTTTCCAATCTCCTTCGAAAGAACAAAACCAAACATTCACCTTGGAAGATTTTCCTATTCCCGAAAGAACAAAACCAAACATTCACCTTGGAAGATTTTCCTATTCCTACCAGAAGGAAGAGCATATGTGTTTAGTTTGCCCAAAGGAGGTACCATCACTCCTGCTGACCATTGCAACCAGCTACTCACTGTGAGCCTCACTTGAGTCAAAATCTTCCCAACACCAAGGAGAGATCTGGCTTACATCTGAAAAAAACTGAACTGAAATTATTTTCTATATTTAGAGTCTGTAGAGTCTACATTATTATTGTTGTTATTAATTGAAGCCATTCATCTGGGTTCATCACATTAGTGGAGCGGCTCTACGGGTGGGATTTATGTGACCAAATGCAGATGTCTATCTTGCAGACATCTGAGCTGAGCTCTTCTCACATTCAGGCTAGAAAAGGAGATGCCATTAATGTGGGATTAACCTCATCCTAAAGTAGATATAAAACCAGGCCAGATGAAATGCATTTTGAAGGACCTTTTTCTCCCTGATGGTTTAAAGGAAGGCCAAATGAGCTCTGACGTAGACTTCTGAAGCCAGGTGAACTCATTCTCACTCCCTCTGACTGAGCTAAAAGAAAGCTGCTAAGGAAAAGAATAATAGGACGTTCCAGGTGTTCGGAGAAGGAGAGTCAGAGCTCTGTGTTGATTCACGCCTCCAGAAGGATGTCTTGAGTATTCCCGTGGAATACTCTAGAAGAGGGAGCTCAGACCACAGGGATATCAATAGTGTGAGGCTTCCCAAGAGAGCTGAGCCCTCATAGGCTGCTCCTGCTAGAGGTCTAACTCAGTTCCTAGTCCCAGCTGCGTGTTCCCAACCCTCCTTGCTGGGTTGCTTTTCTCAGAGCTGTTCATGCTGAACCAGACCACCAAGGGGTTGGACACGGACCAGACTTCCTGCAGGAGAGAGCATGGGAACGCACAGCCAAAGCAGGCAGGGCAGCAGCACCAACTTTTCCTGGCAGTTGTGAGGCACCAGACCAGAACAGCCATCGCACAAGACTATGGGGATGCAGAGCAGGCACCATGCTGGGGGGAGAGACCACCCAAGCTAGGCAGGGTCTCTCTTAGGATTCCCGGTATGCCAATACTTCATCAAACCCTACTCCAAGACTTCAGATGTATCATAAATTTGAGTCCCAGCTGCACTCCAGGCTTCACTGACACCTCAAGCTGGATTTTATAGTTGATGAAAGCTATGCTATGCTAGGAGTCACACAAGATAACCTAAATCCTTCCCTATCCTTGTTTACTTCCACAGAGGGAAATTCTGTGTGCACATCCCTATACAATTCCCACACAGTCTCTCCTTCCTTTACCCACCTCCCCATTTTGACCCCATATAAACAGGAGCTTTTCCAGCCTGTCTTGAGACACACATTAAATGATGCACAGTGAGCACCCAGAGGCAGTTTGCCTGTTTTGGGAACCAACCAGATGTTATAAACCAGTTTTGGAAGCATCAAATCCACGTGATTCAGCTCAGATGTAACCACAGGAATTACATGGACAACACCCACACC